>NC_138774.1:21673338-21886202 GCF_965119305.1 Pelophylax lessonae
ATGTAGCGGAAAACAAATTGGCCTAAAATGTTAAAAAATTTAGATTTTTACATTTTTCTTTTGGGGAATTTCATATAAAAAAATTTGAAAAATATTGTTATTTTTTCAAAATTGTCGCTCTTCTTTTGTTTATAGCGCAAAAAGTAAAAATCGCACAGGTGATCAAATACCACCAAAAGAAAGCTCTGTTTGTGGGGAAAAAAAGACGTCAATTTCATTTGGTTACAGCGTTGCACGACCGCACAATTGTCCGTTAAAGTCACACAGTGCCGAATTGCAAAATAGGCCCTGGTCTTTGAGCAGCCAAATCCTCCAGGGCTTAAGTGGTTAAAGAATCATTGTAATCATTTGATGAAGCTTTTTCTTTTGTGTGTTCACTTTGCCACATTCAAATAATAAAAAAAAAATAATCAAAAGTTTTTCTTTTCGACCTATTCAAAATGTATAGATATGAAAGTTTTGAATCACAAAAATCAGTAAATTTGAAAAAGGCATAAAACGAATTCCAAATACAAATTCTGAATACAAATTTCGAATATGAATTGAACGAATCAACCAAATTTACCTAAACAAAATAACTAGATTAACGAATCTAAACAAAAGGAAACAAAACACATTTTTTCATCGTGCACATGTCTAACTTTGACTTGAACTGGCATCTTCATTGAAAAATTTCCTGTTTTAGTGCTAAATTTTGGATTTGCCACCACATTGTTTGTAGGGTCACCTTGATTCTATTTTTCTTACATTCAGCATGAGAAAATGGATCCCTTGATACCTGTTAATGAAGGTCTTCATCCCCATTTTCTTTTTGCAAAATTTCTTCTGGTGAAAAAATGTAATTGCTTGCCTAATTACTTAATTTACAGGCTACCCATGTAGATCCTCAGTATCCCTAACCTAATTAATGCCAGACTGACAAATATTATTAATATTATTATACAGGATTTATAGTGCCAATTGTTTGTTCCGCGCTTTACAACATAAGGGCAGACAGTACAGTTACAATACAATTCAATGCAGGAGGAATCAGAGGGCCCTAATATTGTTGATGACAAATTAACCACTTAAGCCCCGGAAGATTTTACCCCTATTCTGACCAGGGGGTATTTTGCGATTCGGCACTGCGTGAATTTAACGGACAATTGCGCGGTCGTGCGACGCTGTACCTAAACGAATTTGACGTCCTTTTTTTCCCACAAACAGAGCTTTCTTTTGGTGGTATTTGATCACCTGTGTGCGATTTTTTGGTCATGCGCTATAAACAAAAAAAGAGCGAAACTTTTGCAAAAATAGCACTATTTTTCACATTTTTTTATATGAAATTTCCCCCCCAAAAAATTTAAAAATCAAAATTTTTTAACATTTTTGGCCAATTTGTTTTCTGCTACCTATGCTTGGGAAAAAAAATCACAATAAGCATATTTTGATTGGTTTGCACAAAAGTTATTGCGTTTACTAACTAAGGGAAAGATTTTTGTCATTTTTGTTGTTTTTTTTTTAACGAGTAATGGCGGCGATCTGCGATTATGCGGCGGACAGATCGGACCCTCGACTGACATTTTTGATACTTTTGGGGTTACCAGTGACATTACTACAGTAATCAGTGCTATAAATATGCACTGTTATTGTAAAAATGACACTGGCAGGGAAGGGGTTAACTGTGATTGGACATGGCTACTGGTGTAAGAACAGAGATCAATGGGCCTACATAGTAGAACCGTGTGATCTCCATTTTTACTCAGGGGAGAATGACAGGCGGCTTTGTTTACATTAGCTGCCTGCCTTTCTCCCTTCACGGCGCACGATGGTGAGTGACCGGCGGACATCGGGTCCGCCGGTCACACGCACTGACTTCTTAGGGAACGAGCCGGGGCGGGCGCGCGCCTCCGCGGGCGCACGCTCGCCCGCTATTGGCTCACAAGCCAGTGACAGGCTAGTGACGTACCGGTACGTCACTTTGCCTGGCCGGGGCTGACCGCCGCAGTATATGTACTTGCGGCTGTCGGCAACCGGTTAAACTGTATTCCTTATGAATGCAACCATGTTTAACTTTTTTTCTTTTTTTGTTGCTTTTTTTTTTGGCTCTTGCGCTTTAGCTATAAAAATTAGAAAACGATACATTTAAAAAACAAAATCCAATAAAAGAAACCTTTTAGGTATTTTCAGTAGTCACTAACTAACTGTATGTCTGACGTTTCCTACAGAGTTTAAATGAGAACAGGCATCCTCATTAAACAGACCAGGCCTTTTCTGGAAGTTTAAATCAGTATGTTTTGCTAGAAAAATACTTAGAACCCCCAAACATTATGTATATTTTTTTTTAGCAGAGACCCTAGAGAATAAAATGGCAATTGTTGCAATATTTTATGTCACACACTATTTATGCAGCGGTCTTTTAAATGTATTTTTTTGGGTAAAAATACACTTTACCACTTCAAGACAAAGCCTATTTCTGACATTTGTTGTTAGTTAAAATCAGTATTTTTTGCTAGATAATTGCAATATTTTATGTCACGATGTACTTGCGCAGCTGTCTTTCAAATGCAATTTTTGGGGAAAAAATACACTTCAATCAATTTAAAAAAAAAAAACAGTAAAGTTAGCCCAATTTTTTGTATAATGTGAAAGATGATGTTGCACCGAGTAAATAGATACCTAACATGTCACGCTTTAACCACTTGCCGACCGCCGCACGACTATTTACTGCGGCGGTCAGCCCCTCACAGGCAGAGTGACGTAGTACTACGTCGCTAGCCTGTGAGGGTCTAGGGAGCGAGCGTGCGCCCCCGGAGGCGCGCTCCCGCTCCCGAGTGGTCACGGACCCCCCCGCGCGTGGGACCGGCAGACCCGATGTCCGTCCGCTGGTCACTCGGCGATCGTCGGTGCAGAGGGAGAAAGGCAGGCGGCTAATGTAAACAAGCCGCCTGTCATTCTCCCCTGTGTATGAATGGTGATCATACGGTTCTACTATGTAGGACCATTGATCACTGTTCATACAGCTCAAGCCACAGCCAATCACAGTTAGAATCACGCCCCTAGGGACACACATAACCCCTCCCTCTCAAAAAAAGTTAATCCCTTCACTGCCAGTGTAATTTTACAGTAACAGTGCATATGTATAGCATTAATTACTGTAGAAATGTCACTGGTAACCCCAAAAGTGTCAAAAATGTCAGTCAAGGGTCCGATCTGTCCGCTGCAATGTCAAGGTACCGCAAAAAAACGCGTTAAAAAAAAAAAACAACAAAAATGACAAAAATATTTCCCTTTGTTAGTAAAGGCGATAACTTTTGCGCAAACCAATCAAAATACGCTTTTTGCGATTTTTTTTTTTACCAAACATATGTAGCATAAAACAAATTGGCTGAAAATGTTAAAAAATTTTGATTTTTACATTTTTTTTGGGGAATTTCATATAAAAAATGTGAAAAATATTGTTATTTTTGCAAAATTGACGCTCTTTTTTTGTTTACAGCGCGTGATCAAAAAATCACACAGGTGATCAAATACCACCAAAAGAAAGCTCTGTTTGTGGGAAAAAAAAGAACATCAAATTCGTTTGGGTACAGCATTGCACGACCGCGCAATTGTCCGTTAAAGTCACGCAGTGCCGAATCGCAAAATAGGGCCTGGTCAGGAAGGGGGTAAAATCTTCCAGGGCTTAAGTGGTTAAAATTGTGCACACTTGTGGAATGGCATCAAACGACAGTACTTAAATACCTCCATAGGCAACGCTTTAAAAAAGGTTACCTGTTTAGAGTTACAGAGGAGGTCTAGTGCTAGAATTATTGCTCTCACAATAATGATCATGGTGATACCTCTCATGTGTGGTTTGAACACTGGTTACATTTGCGAGCGTGACTTATGTAAGCTTTTGGCGTGCCAGCATGAAGGAATGGGGAGCTTTACATTTTTTTTTTTTTTTTTTTACATTTCTCAATCGGTTAGCTTTTGTTTCGGGCTGGGAGGTCCCTACCATTATGGAAACGGGGGTGTGGTCTGACCATGTTATGGCATAGATATCAGACCTAGTGGTTTACTGGAGTAAGAATTTATCCATTAGAAAAAATTGATCCTGGAGCACGACTGATGAACATGGGAATAGAAGGAAAAGTCTCTTTCAGAGGCATGGAGACATTGCCAAACATCAAAGACATCTGATTGGGAAATACATTTTTTGAGTGAAGGTCTAGGTACTTTCAATGTGTGGACTGAAGTACAGCCTAGGTTTGCATCCAGGATGACATTAAAGTCTCCACAGACGATCAGATGTCCTTGGCGTAAGGAGAGTATCTTCTTCCACAGTTTATTAACGTATCTGAGCTGGTGTACATTTGGAAGATATACATTGACTAAAGTGTTGTTGTTGATTTCACATATCAGTATAATGAATCTACTGTTTTCATTGGATACAACCTCTTTTTGCCTAAAGGAGATAGTGTCTCTAACGGCAGTCGCCACGCCGCCTTTTTTCTTGGTCGAGTTAAAAAACCATGTGAGGAAAGTTAGAAAAAGAAGGTGGTTTTAGAGAGGAAAAATGGGTCTCCTGTAGGAAAAGGATATCCGAATATAGGCGTTTCGCCTCACGCCAAGTCATACTCCGTTTAAAGGGGCTATTTAGGCCCTTGATATTTAAAGAGGATACCTGAAAAGACATATTGGCAAATCAAAGGATGGCTAGATGATATTAAAAAAATGTGGTCCTGGTACACTGAAAAAATAGGTGTAAAGAAAACAGAAAGGACAAAAATGGGAGGGAAGAGAGAACATAAGGGCAACCCACTGAAGGATGCCAAGGACCCCGTTGAGGGGTAATAGTAACGATCTTGCAAGTTAGGCAAATGTGATAAAAAGAGGCGATTCAAAACGAATCCGGGCGGTAAGACAAACAATACCGCTAGTAGGTTGGGGGCAAATGAAGCGGTAGAAGGTCATGAGAGCAGGGGCTCACCAGTTCCGTGTGTAAGGTAGGTGGGTATTAGGCAGCAGGTTTACCCGGAGTTCACATCAGAGTGATGCTGAGATCCATGAGGAATGCTCGCTAAAGATGGGCAAGGTTTGTGCTGTGGTTCGATTATCTTCCAGTCTCTCAACAGACAAAATCCTTCTTTCAAGGAGGAGATTACGTGAGATGATCCATTGTAGGTGATCATCAGCTTAGCTGGGTAGATCCACCAATATGGAATATTGTGGTTGAGGAGAGGTTTGGTAATAGTTGCCAATTGCCGGCGTTGTTGCATAGTGTAAGCTGATAGGTCGGTAAAGAAGGAAAGGTCTGTCATGCTGCCTGGGAGAGTGTCTTTATTTCTGGCCACCGCCAGGAGTTGTTCCTTGACATGTAAAAAATGTATTTGTGCTATGGTATCCCTGGGGACGGTCTCAGGAGATTATTTGGTTTGGGTAGCCTGTGGATGCAGTCTATCACCAATTCCTCCATTGGGGCCTCTGGGATAGCATCTTTCATAATATTTGTCAGGAAGCCTTTAAGCTCTTGCGGCTTTATAGATTTTGGTATGCCTCTAATTTTAACTTTATTACATCTGGATCTGTCCTCTAAATCCGCTAATTTCCACTTGATCCTGTGGATTTCCTCATCCCTCTCATTATGAGAATCTACCATCTCATTGAAGGAAGTGGCGAATTCGCCCATTTTATTTTCTATGTGGGATACTCTGTGGTTAACTTCTGCTACTTCGGATTTTAATTGTTGCGCCAGAGAGAGGATATCTGCATGTATGGTGGTGAGACTAGCTTATCTTTTAATATGGTGTCCATGACAGGTTTATTTGAAATCCAAGAATGGAGTCTTGTAGTTCTCTTGTCAAATCCAGCGAGGTATTCGCCAGTAAGTGTTTGTGAGGGTGAGTGTCATGGTGAAGTTTAGGTTTTGACTTAGCTAGACTAGAAGAGGTTGAGGAGGCACTAGAGTGGAAATCCCATGGTGGAGGAGGGGGGTCAGAGTGGTGGTTGGTGGGACTGGGTCCAGAGCTATGGCATCTGGAGGAATGGCTAGGAGATCCATGTGCTGTATAAGTGTCATCATGGAGGTTACATTTCTGCGGTACATGAAAGAAGTCATTTTCCTCGGTTTTGGTGTACCTTTTCTTTTCTTTGATGACATAGTAGGTATTATTAAGCTGGAAGTAGGTGGCTTGTAGTAAGAGAGTGATTCTTCTTATGATAGATCAACTGGTGAGCCAAGCTATGAGGATTAGTACATCATAGCAGCAGGGTGCAACTAGCAGTCGCATTGACCAGAGTATATATCAAAGTTGTTATCTGTAGAATCGTGTGGAGTAGGGTAATAAATGCAGAAGTAGCCATTTAATTAGATGTGATGTAATATATTGCAGATTGATAAGGAGCTGTTGCGGCCAGGCTTATTGCAATTACCCCTCGTGTTGCCAAGATGGCGGATGTCGTGGCCTGGAGATAGTATTTGTCCCCCTGAATGTATTCGGGACCGTGGGTGACTTGGTCGGGCTATCCGCAGGGATGAGAGGTGCATACAGGCAGAAGGAAGCTTACCAGATCCCCGCATGCGCATGCATGGCCTGTTGCAGGAAAGACCGCAGCGCGCCGGCTGGCGGGGTAGGCCTCGATTTAGGCGTGGCTTGTGGCAAGGTCCTTCGCGGACAATACTGAGGGGAGCAGACGAGTAGGGCAGGTGCCCAGTGCTGTTTTTGGGTCCGATGGTGGGACAAAATAGCCAGATGGCAGCCTATGAAGGGATCTAGAGAGCTGAGCTCTTCTCCTTCACGTCCTGCTCATTCGGCTTCCGGCCACGAGACTGTCCAAAATTTTAAAGGGTGCCTTGAAACTGTCCATAATTTTAGAGGGTGCCTTGAGACTGTCCATAATTTTAAAGGGTGCCTTGAGATTGCTCATTATTTTAAAGGGTGCCTTGAGACTGTCCATAATTTTGAAGGGTGTGTGGAGACTGTCCATTATTTTAAAGGGTGCCTTGAGACTGTCCATAGCTTTAAAGTGTGCCTTGAGACTGTCCATGATTTTAAAGGATGTCTTGAGACTGTCCATAATTTTAAAGGGTGCCTTGAGATTGTTCATTAAAGGGTGCCTTGACTGAAAAAAGGTTGAAAAACACTGATTTAGACATTGCAGGGCATAGCACAGTATATGGTCCGGTGTATACAAACCATAACATTTAGGATCATACGGGTATGTTCTTAGATTTATTTTTGTGTTTTTGACTTATGTAATTATTTCATTCCTGTTTTCAATTGTTCATTTTGTTGACATTTTTTTGTACTCAATGTTGACATGTTATTTTTCTCTGGTGATATGCACCTTTTTAATTAAAATTAAATGCCTAAGTAAATAAACATTTATCACTGCAGAGATTTCTTCTTTAAGCTGAGCTTCAAACGGATATTAAAAAAAATATATAAAAAAAAATAATGCAGTTTAGTTTATGAAAAAATATTACATGTATTTTTTTGTTCAATTCTTTTTATTGTTTTAGGCAAGAATAAAAGCAACAGGTACACCCCCGTGTTGGCAGATGCTAGTTCCTCCTCCATCCTGTAGGTGGTACTGTGCCATTACACAGATGGAATAGAGTCTGTTAGGGGAAATGTCCCATTACGAACTCCATTAGTCTCTCAGGGATTTCAGCTGTCCAATTGGATGCTATGATCTTTTCAGATGCCAGGCAGCCTTCTCGATGGGATACTCTATATCTGTCTAGAAGAAGGAGGGTGTAGTGAGATAACAGAGCGTGTTCTTAAAAAACAAATTTTAAGACTATCGCTAATGAAGCCTTCCTGGTAAGGGGGTATATGTAGGGCAACAAATTGGGTATATCCAGGGGGGAAAAAGGGGGGGGGGAAGGTGGGGGGTGGGTTAGGTTGGGGGAGGAGGGTAGCTATAGCACAAAACCACTCGAGCGAGGTCCCCCCGTCCTCTTCAGAAGAATATAAGCTTTTTATCGTTTAAAAGTCATATTAAAAAGTTCTCATAGCATGTATTGATTAGTGAGAGATACTTTATATAATAAGGTCTAAACTAAATATTCCCTACACACACGTTCAGGAAACTGTCTATTTAGTAATGCTGGGTGCTGCCTGTAATGACCATAGGCTGGAAACTGTGGTTGATCAAAGTGAAGAAAATGTTATCAGAACACCAAGAATTCCTCGAAAAAGGGATTTATTTTCGTGGTCACATGATAAACATACAGCAATGTTTTGGAATCACGCAGGTGCCTTGCATGACTCCAAAATGTTACTGTATGTGTCAGGGACTAGGGATGATCGAACTTTTGAAAAGTTCAGTTCGGCCAGAACACCCGAACTTCCCGAAAGTTCGGGTCCGGATTCCAGAACCCCATTGAAATCAATGGGACCCGAACTTCGGTAATCAATAAAGACAATTTTGAAGCCCTAAAACCCAATAAATGCCCCTAAAAAGTGCCTAGGGTTCTGGGTCATGCCCCAGGGACTATTAATCACACAAAAAAAAGTTCTTAAAAATTGTCGTTTTTGATAGAGAGCCAATTTTTGAAAAAAATATTGAAAAAAAAAAAAAGAGATTTCTTTGGATTTAGTGTCTGGGGGGTCTAAAAAGTGTACCTGTGAAGTTTCAGCTCTGTAGCATGTCCAGAACCAGAAAAAAAATATAATTTTTCTTAGAATTTTTAGTAGAGCAGGGATGTGGCTCCGCTACTTTCACACCTGGGGTTTTTGTTTCAGGAGTTAATTGGGCATTTTTTGGGCGTCTTTGGAGGCAGGCATGACATCTGAACTTCTGTGTAGGGGTATATATATACACACACATATATGTATATATACACATACACACATATAGTTGTGAAAGGAGCGGAACCCTATCCCTGCGCTAATGAAATTATTTGCAGGGATGGGGTTCCACTCCTTTCACACCTATATGTGTGTATGTGTATATATACATATATGTGTGTGTGTATATATACCCCTACACAGAAGTTCAGATGTCATGCCTGCCTCCAAAAACGTCCACAAAAATGCCCAATAAACGCCTGCAACAAAAATGCCCAGGTGTGTTTCTTCAGGTGTTTATTGGGCATTTTTTGGGTGTCTTTGGAGGCAGGCATGACATCTGAACTTCTGTATAGGGGTATATATAAACACACACATATATATATATATATATATATATATATATATATATATATATATATATATATATATATATATACACATACACACATATAGGTGTGAAAGGAGCGGAACCCTACCTATGCCTGCAAATAATTTCATTAGCGCATGGATGGTGTTTCGCTCCTTTCACACCTATATGTGTGTATGTATATATATATATATATATATATATATATATATATATATATATATATATATATATGTGTGTGTATATATACCCCTACACAGAAGTTCAGATGTCATGCCTGCCTCCAAGTCCACAAAAAAGCCTAATAAACGCCTGAAACAAAAAGGCCCAGGTGTGAAAGGAGCGGAACACCATTCCTGCTCTATTAAAAATTCTAAGAAAAATTATATTTTTCTTCTGGCGGTCACCCTGACATGGATGAGTTCGGTCACCCTGTCATAGCAGTCAGAGTCAGTTCACCCTAAACTACATTACGGTCACTCTGACACTTAGCACTTTCCCTACAGAAACTATATTTTTGAATCTAACTATAGTGGTATATAGTACCCTAACTACACTGCATATCCCTTTCCTCACACTAATAATTGCTAAATTACACTTTTGCAGCAGGAGTAACAGAACTGCTTCCACTCTCTTCCACAGCCCCTGTATTACAGTGCTAGAGATTTGGCGGGGCTATGTTATATACTGGGGGGCGTATTCACTACTGATTGGCCTCTGGACCCCCTAGTTACTCCAATCACATTCCTAGCATACTCCTGCCCCCTCAATTGGCTTTTCCTGACGTTTTCCTGTCCAATCACGGGCTTTTAAAGCCCAGTTCCTCTCCCATTGCATTTTGGGCGGTTCTGGTGCCGAATTCCGAACTTTTACCGCAAATAGTTCGGAATTCGGCCGAATTTGGAACAGCCAATGTTCGGGTCAAACCGATGGTCGACACGAACCGTTCGATCATCCCTATCAGGGACATGCTGGCCATAGTGTTATTAATGCTCAAAGGTGGACGCAAAAGCACATGTGCGATCCCGCAAGTGCCAGGCACACAAATGTAGGCAGGCACACAAATGTAGGCATGCACACGAATATTAGCATACAAGCACACCCGAACGCCTACAGTTTGCCTACTGCCTATGCCTGCATCTGATCGTAAAGACATGGATGAGCAAGTTTCGGATGGAGGAACTTGACTGGCCTGCACAAAGTCCTGACCTCAACCCGATAGAACACATTTGGGATAATTTAGAGCGGAGACTGCGAGCCAGGCCTTCCAGTCTAACATCAGTGCCTGACCTTACAAATGCACCATAGACACACTCCTAAACCTTGTGGACAGCCTTCCCAGAAAAGTTTAAGCTATTATAACTGCAAAAGGGTGGGCCAACTCAATATTGAACCTTACAGACTAAGATTGGAATGCCGTTAAAGTTCATGTGCGTGTAAAGACAATGCTTATGACAATATGACAAAAACTGTCTGTGTGGTCCCTCCGTGATTGGGTCTAGGCCCTACCTACACGCGCAAGGGCCAAAACATCTGAAAAAAGTGCATGAATATTTACAGGAAACAAACAAGCATGTAAAATGAACATTTTCAGTCTCCAGGGTCAATGACCTCCAAAAGTTTACACAATACAGAAATGGTGCATGGGTGGGTCAGTTAGACTCAGGACCTGATGAACTCAGAGAGGAGGAGTAAGGGTACAGGAGCAGGGGAAGGGGTAAAAGAAAAGTGCAGAGAGGAGGAGGAGGAAGGGGAAACAATGGGATGCATCACTCACAGACTCATGGGTCGGGTAGATAGGCCTATAAGTAAGTCAGGCTACAGGGATTCAAAGGTGCTAAGGCAGCGGTAGGCCAGGGTTACCATATTCTGAGAAATTTGGGTTTGAGTCATTAAGGATACTGGATACTTTTTTCATTGACCAACATCAGGTTTCTATGGTCTCAGACTTCTTAAAAGGAGGATGTTTTCCAGGCTTAGGCTATTACCTGCTTCACAGCCAAAAAACAAGAATGCGGCTGGTGTCAGGGCTTAGATTTAAACTTGGGATCTCTACAGTGTCTGGGAGTAAATCTTCTCACTGAACCACCTGAGATGTTGGATGGCTCCATGTCTCATTGCTGAGACAACCTTACTTTATGTCTTGCTTCTCTTGAACCTTGAAATCTCCCATAAACTTCCCATGCCTTTTCACTTCTTGTTTGCCAGAATATTGTGCTCTCTCTAGCCGCTCTTGTATCTGTATCCTCAGTACCACTTGCTAATAAACTTTGGCTTGTTTCTCAACTATGCTTCCACTTAATCCCAACTTGCTATATCTGCTAATGGACCCCGGCTTGCTCACCTCCTGGTGGGGCGATTCTTAGGACTATGACATGGTACACAGACAACCCTTCTCCACCCATCTATTCTCCACCATCAGGAGCTCTTGTGAACACCGGTTAGTACTTAGACCCTGCACCTCAGTCATCATCTGTCAGGGTGACCTGCTTGTTCACTAATCCAGCTGGTTGGTGGGGGCCTCTCTACTCCTATAGCTACTAATATCTGAGCTTAATGATGACAGCTGATTTCTGTTGGTGTGTAAAAGGTCTGGGTTTGAGTGATAAAGAAGGGCTAGGTGAGGATTTTAAGGGGAATCCCATGCCAAAGTTTAAAAAAAAAAATGGCGTGGGGCCCACCTCTAAAATCCATACCAGACCCTTATCCAAGCCTGGCAGGCCGCTTGCCCTCAACATGAGGAGGGTGCTTTGGGGAGCCTCTTCCCGACAGTAAATTGCAATCTTCTCGACAACCCTGGTCTGTGGTTGTGGAGGTCTGCGGGTGGGGGCATATCACAATCTGGAAGCCCCCAGATCCCACCCCCCATGTGAATGGATATCGGGTGGACCATACCTATACCCATTCACCAAAAAAGAGTAAAAAAGGAAAAACCATGTGACGTCAGAAGGGGCGGTGCAACCAGGTGACGTAACCGGGTAGCCCCGCCCCTTGCCTAATAAAACAGTTCATCCAGAGTGATCATGGGCCTCTTGGCTGCATCTCTGATCAGTCTTTTCCTTGTATGAGCTGAAAGTTTAGAAGGACGGCCAGGTCTTTGTAGATTTGCAGTGGTCTGATACTCCTTCCATTTCAATATTATCGCTTGCACAGTGCTCCTTGGGATGTTTAAAGCTTGGGAAATCTTTTTGTATCCAAATCTGGCTTTAAACTTCTCCACAACAGTATCTCGGACCTGCCTGGTGTGTTCCTTGTTCTTCATGATGCTCTCTGCGCTTTAAATGGACCTCTGAGACTATCACAGTGCAGGTGCATTTATACGGAGACTTGATTACACACAGGTGGATTCTATTTATCATCATTAGTCATTTAGGTCAACATTGGATCATTCAGAGATCCTCACTGAACTTCTGGAGAGAGTTTGCTGCATTGAAAGTAAAGGGGCTGAATAATTTTGCACACCCAATTTTTCAGTTTTTTATTTGTTAAAAAAGTTTGAAATATCCAATAAATTTCGTTCCACTTCA
The DNA here is from genome assembly GCF_965119305.1 of Pelophylax lessonae. Taxonomy (NCBI): domain Eukaryota; kingdom Metazoa; phylum Chordata; class Amphibia; order Anura; family Ranidae; genus Pelophylax; species Pelophylax lessonae. The sequence continues at coordinate 21,685,995 of NC_138774.1, forward strand.
TGATTGTGTCCCACTTGTTGTTGATTCTTCACAAAAAAATTACAGTTTTATATCTTTATATTTGAAGCCTGAAATGTGGCAAAAGGTTGCAAAGTTCAAGGGGGCCGAATACTTTCGCAAGGCACTGTATCTCACAATTATATAATCAAAATGTGTTGAAACCCTTTTTGGCTTTTCAGAGAGAGTTCAGCTTGCCTAGACATCAATTTTTTTAAGTATATTCAGTTACGTCACGCTTTACAAGCCCAGGGGCATAAATCCACCCTTTCTTTATTGAGTCACCCCTTACTAAGGGAAATTTTTGCTTATTTTCTTCCTATTTTCTTTCCACCTTTTTTCTTAGTTTTATGTGTGGTACATGATCCAAGTGGGTAATTTAGTGCCACTTTACTATTCTAAAACATGTTAAAAGTTTGTTTTTAGTACCACATATTATTGTATTCTTCAAAAGGTTTATGTACAGATTTATGATGTATGGCCTGCATCTGTTTTCTTCAATTTGTACACCCTTTATTTTTATTTTCTCATTGCAATTTACTGCAATATATATTGTATGTTCATTGGCACAATAAATCTTTTTTTTGATTAAAAAAAAATTAAAGCTTGAACTCCGGGATCAGCAAATATTGACTAAATTCAAGAAGAGTTGTGTATAATTTTACGTGGTCCTTGGCGTAATTCTTTCAGATCCGTGCAGTACTTCAGTGTTAAACTTGGCCTCTATGCAGGAGTTTCCTGTAATAAAGACCCAGGAGTAACTGGATGTAGAGCTTTAACCCATGCCAAGGGCATGGCATTGGTTGAGCCTAATGGTATGAGTTCAGCAGCTGGCTGTCTATATAGTGAGGAACACTCAAGCAGTGGGGGGCCACTCAACTAGAGAAATCCCACCCAAGTCAAAAGGTCACCTAACAGGAGTCCTAAATCCTTTACTAATAATGATAGTGGAACAAAAGGCCATTATACGTGTTATTACAGCACTTTCCAGCCTAAAGTGGTTGTAAACCCTTACATATACCCAGTGAAGTGACTGGCCTTAGGTGATTCACAGAGATGAAACAAATCCTTCTACATAAGTTGTAGCTGTGTATCTGGAGTAATTTCTTCTGTAGATCCTTTTGAAAACACAAAGATGAAAGGATTTCCTCTTATTTCTAGAAGCAGGGGCAGATTGGAGGGAGGGACACCCCCCCCCCTCCCCATCACACAGTAGCCGTGTCACAGACTGAGTGCTGCAGCTCCCCCATCACCTTTTATCTCTTGGTGTCTGGAAAACCTTCCAGTAGTTACTCATGCCGAGAACAGAGGAACTAGGCAACATAGAGTAATGACATTTAGAGCTTTGGAGAGGGGTACATACAGAGTATAGAATAATTATTTTTCACATTACATGTCTTAGGTTTACAACCACTTTAAATTGGTCCTTTGAGTGGTAAAATGCAACCCTGATGAAGGGGACTTGTCCTTGAAATGCGTTGCCTGCCTTTTATTAGTAGTTTTCTGTAGTCAGCCTGTAGTGGATAATTGGAAAAGGAACCCCCTAGAGTTTTCCTCAATGACTACATTAAACAATTTTGTTTGTTAATGCCCTTTTACATTGTGAATTACCACCCGGCGCGCATAGGCTGCTTGTTGTACCAATTGCAATGACTAGCCCTGATTAACTGGGTGGGTCTCTCTTTCCTCCGCTGGCACATTCAGCTTTCTGGACGATGTTTTTGCACCCATGCACATCGACAGGCACCTGACGCCACTCTAAAGTCACGGGGTGGGGCTGCGCCATGCACCGAGCACCCAGGGACCAGGCTGGAAAACAGGAAGGCCCAGCTAAGGCCATGGCTTTTCCTGCAGGTCGGGGGTACATGTAAGGGGTACACTTCCTTGCATCCCCCTATCTGCCTTCCGGATCCAGGAGAGCACTGGTGTGCGGCACCTTCATATATAGGCGGGTTGCTCCTTCCTACTATTCATGGACCAGGTAAATAAACCCCCCTTCCTGGCTCACTGGTAATCCTTTGGGGGCTACTCTCTCTATGGTAATGCAGTTTAGGTCACCATTACCTTCCTCTTTTTCTGGGCATACAATACCTATGCTAATCTCTTGCCCAATACGTGAGCACTGTACCATTGGATATGATGGTCTATGCACTGTCATGTTAAGGCCATCACATGAACCGCCTGTTGCGCTATTTGCATCTTTAAATTAATTGTTTGATGTGCTGCTTGCACCATTATATGGACCGCCTGTTGTGCTGCCTGCACCTAATGTGCAATACAATACTCTTTTAATAACTCTTTAACATGTCAGTGCTTCATCGTTATAGATAATGGTCCATGTGCTCACTGGGCAATGTCCATGATCTTTGGCTTGTAATGATAAAAAATATGAGACTCCTTAGGCTCTAATGTAGGTGCTTAAAAGTTATTGATCAATAAGACTCCCTTAGTCATAGCTAATAGCCTTTAATCTGTATTGTAACTGACCCTAGATTCATTGGACATACAGTATATGGTACCACCAAGCTTTAAACAACTATATAGGCAGTATATATATATTTTTAGGCCATCTTAAAACCCTTTTTTTATTAAACATCTTCCCCAAAACTGTCTACGTTTGTAAATTCTTTGTCCCATTATATTTTTTTCTGGCCACACAAGCATTCCCCTGTCTCCTTTGCCACCCGCCAGGTCTTGCTTGACTTCACAGGAGGCACAATTGAAATATTGAGGCACACTCATCTCTGGCCATTGTGAAGGATATCACTGTCTGCTTTTAACAAATGTGTGGTTATTCTATGTAAACTTCTCTCAACATGTAAGTGCAATGCTATATGAAACCAAATAATACAAACTATGTATATGAATATGAGGTTTAATTTCTCCTACATTGTATTCTGCTTGCTTTGTAGATGTGATCTATTATCATTACAGGAAAGAATGAAACGCGTTGGTGTGTTCTTTGGTGTTTCTGTCATGGTGCATCTATTATGGTTGCCATAGTGTTTCATACAGATCTATATACAGTATATCAGTCCTTAATATGTTGAAAGTTTATCTGGAGCTTTACATATTAGCCATGATCTATGAACATTTCATGTCCTCTTTTTAACCTATGGTCAAATAAAATTATAACATTTTTTTTTTAATATTCTGCCCATATCATACTTTTTTCGTTGGATGCTACAACATAGACAGACCATTAAAATCCCATCTAGGGGGTTCCATATAAAATTTTATGAGATTCTGGGATGTAGCCCTTATCTCTTGATCAATTCACCCACAGCTCTTTAAGCCTGTAGTAGATAAGCCCTGATGGGTCCCTCCCACAGCTCTGCTTTCTTCGCAGGCTATGTACAATACAGTGAGGATATCACTGCTACCTTCTCAAGGGTTTGCAAAGGCATTTGGTGCACACAAAGATTTTTTTTCATATTTCATGTCTGAGTTTTACAACCACTTTTAAAGCGGAGCTCCACCCAAAAGGGTAAGCTCCACTAGTCTGCCTCCTTCTACCCTCTGCTGCCACATATAGCACTTTTTGGGGCCAAGGGAGGAGCGAGTACCTTACAAAAATGCAGCGGCAAACTCAGCCAGAATTTTGGCCCTCCTCCTCCTTCCCCCGCAGCAAGCCCAATCAGAGATCACTTTGCGCCTGTGCAGTAGGGAACCGGTTTTGAAGCCGCAAGGCTTCACTGTCAGTTTCCCTTAGTGGATATGGTGGTGGTAGCACCAGAGAGCCGATTGAAAAATCAGCTCGGGTGAAGACACTGCTGGATTCCTGGACAGGTAAGTGTCCTAATCATAAAAGTCAGCAGCTACAGTATTTGTAGCTGCTGACTTTTATTTTTTTTTTCTACAGGAGCCTGGAGCTCTTCGTAAATCCTTAGCTACCGTGATTAAGTAGAATGAAGGCCACAGCACAGCCGCACTTTGACGTCCTCCCATGCTCGCGCTGCCCTGCAGCACGCATGGGATGTGATCTATGATCTCGTTGCGCCCTTCGGAAGCAACTGATCACCGATCGGGGTACAGAGCCAATCACAGTGCCTCTATACCACGTGATCAGCTGTGTCCAATCACAGCAGATCGCGCACAAATGTAAACAGGATTTGCAGGTTATCGGCAATCCTCCCCTCACGCTGACAGTGTGTGAGTAGAGGAAAGCCAAAAATCGGCAAATCCACACAGGGGATATCTGCACTGACAATCAGGGCACTAGTCATCAGCATCCTGATGATCTGTGCAGCCCCACCAGTGCTGCCAATCTTTGCCCACCGGTGTTTTCAATCAGTGCCCACCAGTCCTGCCAATAAGTGCCCACCAGTGATGCCTGTCAGGGCCAATCAGTGCTGCCTATTAGTGATGGCCATCAGTACTGCCTATTAGTGCCATCAGTGCTGCCTATCAGTGCTGCCCTATAGTGCTGCCTATCAGTGCCCATCAGTAAAGCCTATCAATGCACATCAGTGCGCATATCAGTGCAGGTTCATCAGTGCCTCTTCATCAGTGCCCATCAGTGCTGCCTTAACAGTGCACATCAGTGCAGCCTCATCAGTGCACATTAATGAAGGAGAAAAAAATTACTTATTTACAAAAGTTTATAACAGAAAAACTTTTTTTTTTTAAACATTTGGCTTTTGAAGTTTGTTTAGTAAAAAATAAAAAAACCCAGTGGTGATTAAATACCACCAAAAGAAATCTCAATGGGTCTCCAAAAAATAATAGGAATTTAGTTTAGGTACAGTGTTGTATGACCTCGTAATTGTCATTCAAATCAGTCTTGAAAGCTGAAAATCGGTCTGGGCAGGAAGGGGGTGAAAGTGCCCAGTAGGCAAGTGGTTAAAGCGGAGTTCCACCCAAAAGTGGAACTTACGCTCATTTGCCCCCCCCCTCCGATGCCACATTTGGCACCTTTCAGGGGGAGGAGGGAACGGGTACCTGTTTTTGACAGGTACCCTTCTCCACTTCCGGGATATGGCGCCGTGGCGCCGTCCATCAGAAGTTTGGCCCCCTCCTCCTTGGACGAGCCAATCCGAATGTGCAGCGTGCTTCGTGCATGCGCAGTAGGGACCCACCCGTGAAGCTGAAAGGCTTCCCTGCCGGGCTCCCTCAGCGGCAATGGCGGTGGCAGCACCCGACAGCCGATGGAAACATGGGCTGCGGTGCAGACATCGCTGGACTCAGGACAGGTAAATGTCCTGATATTTAAAGTCAGCAGCTACAGTATGTGTACGGTATGTGTAGCTGCTGACTTTTAATTTTTGGAGGGGGGGTGGAACTCAGCGGAACTCAGCAGAACTCCGCGGAACTCAGTGGAACTCCGCTTTAAGTTGTGAAATGCACCCCCAATGGATGGGACTTGTTGGCCCTGAAACGCGTGGTTATGAGTAAGCGATCTCCAGCATTGTGAAACGCGTCAACCCGACACGTCTGATTGTACACTGTCTGTCTACTTTATTTATGAGGAATAAAGAAACCTTTTGATTTCATCATATACCCTGAGTGCGGTCTCAAACTTGGAATTTCTCTACTCTTGGATGACGGATCTGACCTGCACCGGTTTTGGAACTTACACCTGAGCGGCTTTTCTCTCATTGTTCCTGAAACGCGTTGCCTGCCTTTTGTTCTCCATATTATTAATGAACTTTTGAAATAGATATCTGGCACTCTTTTGATTTGTTTACATTGTAATAAAGACCAGTCGCTGATGCTCTCTCTTCTTGTGCAGGGTGACTGGTCTTGTCTCCGCCCCCCCCCCTCCCCGTAGTTTTCTGCAGGCAGCCTGTAGTGGGTGGGGCCTGTTGGGACCCTCCCACAGCTTTGCTTTCGGCACAGGCTGTGGACAGCACATTGATGATGTCGTTGCTACTTTTTTTTAAAGCTTTGCAAAGGCATTTCATGCACACAAAGTGGATTTATATCCACATTTATATGTTTAAATATTTTTTTTTTTTTTTGTGCCCTGGGTTCAGTTATATACAAATATTTCCCTGTGACTTTTTTTTTTCCCTTCGCTGTTCAATCTGCTGAGCACTTTATTTTATTTTCCCATTGTGCAGCATTGATGGCAATAAAACATGTGGCAGAAATAGAGCCATTTTGTCACAATAGCCTAATACCCACAAAGCACAATGCCTAGGTGACCATTGAAAGAGCAATCCACTCGTATGTTTCCTTTTTTATTTTTCTACACGGGGATAAAAGTGTGAGAAAAACATGAAGCCGCACAGAAACAACAAGTTCATATTTTTTTTTTTTCCGCAAAATTAAAATGAATGTTTAAGTAGAAATTTACCACGTTCCTTTGTGCAACCAGACCCCCTAAAGGCTTTCAGAAAATTCCATCTGGTGCGTGCAGCTGATGCTCCTAAAGCAATATCATTATAAGGGAAAAGGAGCCGTGAAAGTTTAATAGAAAACTCATTTTTAATAGATTGCAATCACTTGCCCAATAAGTAAAAAATATCTCATCCCTACCTTTAGGCAAACATAAATTCGTCATGGCTCATTCTGTTTTTGCTTCCTGAAGGAATGTGAGCTTCTTAATAAATCATATTTATGAGATCACTCAGGTGCCCTTTTGTACCCTCCGAAAGAGTTCAAAAACAACTTTGGAGGAAAACTTTTTTAAAATTTCGCATAATTATCTGCTCTTGGCTGAGTAAAAAAAAAAAAAAAAATACTTGTTTTAATTGGAAAATTATATTTGCCAGCATATAATAGAGGTGGCATTACTGATTAAGTAAATTCTTCTGATGGAAGGCGTATTTATAATAGTTAGCTAAGTTTTATTACAATTTACAAAATTGTATTAAAGTAGTCAAAAAGAATTTCATTTAAAGTAGACCTATATATAAATACTGTAAGTAAGTAAAGTATAGCACTTGAAGTTTCAAAAGTTTTAGAGCGCAAAAATAACGTTTTTATTCATTAACCACTTCCCGACCACCCGCCGCAGTATAAATCCTGCGCGAACCGACGTAGGTATACGTCGGTCGCGCGCCTGCAGTGGGGACTCCGATGCACGGGGCAGGCGGCTCCGATTGAGCTAGAAGGAACTTGAGAAATGTACACCAAAAGAGAAAGGAGAGCAGTGGCATCGAAGTGCAGTTTGACCACTTAAGGACCGCCCGCTGCAAATTTACTGCGACAGGTAGCCCCTCCTGCGCGAACTGTCATAGCTGTACGCCGGTCGCGCGCCTGCAGCTGGGGGGTGAGCGCACGCAGCTGGCGGGGCTCCCGCCTCCACTTTGCAGCGGGGACTCCAATGCACCGGGCCTGACACCCGCGATCGCTCCCTGCTGAGAGAGAAGAACGGTCGGCTGTTGTAAACACAGCTGACCGTCCTTCTCCCTGCAATGATCACAAAGCGCCTGTGATCCTTCTATATAGGATCACGTGTCTCTATGGTCATTTCAGAAGCTCCGCCCCCCCACAGTAAGAATCACTCCCCTAGGCTCACATTTAACCCCTTGATCACCCACAGTGTTAACCCCTTCCCTGCCAGTGTCTTTTATACAGTAACAGTGCATATTATTTAGCACTGATTACTGTAGTAATGTCACTGGTCCCCAAAAAGTGTCAAAAATGTCAGTTAGGGGTCCGATCTGTCTGCCGCAATGTTGCAGTCCCGCGAAAAATCACAGATTGCTGCCATTATTAGAAAAGAAAAAAAAAACTATAAAAATTGCATAAATCTTTCCCGTAGTTAGTAGACGCGATAACTTTTGCGCATTCCAATCAAAATACGCTTATTGCAATGTTTTTTTTTTTTACCAAAAATATGTAGCAGAAAACAAATTGGTCTAAAATGTAAAAAAAATTTAATTTAATTTTTTTTTTTTTTTTTTTTTAGAATGGTATATAGCAGAATGTGAAAAATATTGTTATTTTTTCAGAATTGTCGCTCTTTTTTTGTTTATAGCGCAAAAAATAAAAATCGCAGAGGTGATGAAATACCACCAAAAGAAAGCTCTGTTTGTGGGAAAAAAAGGACATCAATTTTCTTTGGGTACAGCATCGCACGACCGCGCAATTGTCTGTTAAAATAACGCAGTGCCGAATCGCAAAATATGGCCTGGTCATTAAGGGGGAAGATCTTCCGGTCCAGAAGTGGTTAATACCCATATGAACAAGTGCTTAACCTTGTAACATGTGAAGATGATTAAAGCATAACTCCACTTTTATTGAGAAAAAAAACATTCCCCTCTGGGTGATCTCTGTACATTACTAGGATTGTAACAAACTTTGTTGCAGATTCCTACCTTTTGTTATTCTGAAGAAATCATTGTTTGTTCCTCTGTGTCCAGGGCCGCTGATGGGGGGGGGGGACCAGTCCTCCTGTAAGGCGCCCGGGCACTCAGGGGGGGCCCCAACAGCATTGGGAATTAGTGCGGTCGGGCAGAGGTGCAATTACAAAAGGAAGCCATGGGCGGCTCTCTGCATCAGCTGAAAGCCAGTTCCTCCCCCTCCTGCCAGCTTTCAGCTGCTGCATGGAGAGACACAGACACAGGACATCATTCCTGTAATTGCTTCTCTGACACAGATCCCCCCTCCCTGTTCTGCCTGCTCTTGATTCCCCCTCCCCAGTGTGCCCCTCTTTCCTTGTGCCTCTACCCCCCACCCAGTGCTGCAGGCTTCCCCGTCCTGTAAAAAAAATAGCAAATTTAAAAAAAATAAAATAACAATTAAAAATTGTAATAAAATAATTGTAAAATAATATAATTGTAAACATTTTTAACTTTTAAAAAATGAAAAAAAAACAATTAAAAAGGGCTAATTCACACAGGTTCTCTGCTATGTTTGTGTCCACTTATAATGATTTTAATGTACAGTGCACTGCAAAAGTATTCGGCCCCCTTGAACTTTTCGACCTTTTGCCACATTTCAGGCTTCAAACATAAAAAGATATAAAACTGTAAGTGGAACAAAATTTATTGGATATTTCAAACTTTTTTAACAAATAAAAAACTGAAAAATTGGGCCTGCAAAATTATTCAGCCCCCTTAAGTTAATACTTTGTAGCGCCACCTTTTGCTGCGATTACAGCTGTAAGTCGCTTGGGGTATGTCTCTATCAGTTTTGCACATCGAGAGACTGAAATTTTTGCCCATTCCTCCTTGCAAAACAGCTCGAGCTCAGTGAGGTTGGATGGAGAGCGTTTGTGAACAGCAGTTTTCAGTTCTTTCCACAGATTCTTGATTGGATTCAGGTCTGGACTTTGACTTGGCCAATCTAACACCTGGATATGCTGTGCGACCATCTCAGATCATGCCCCTGTTATGGCCACCCTGCTCCTTCCTTCTCTCCCATCCCGCTCCACCAATTGGAAGCTGAATGATTCACTTCTCACGAACCCTACTGATGTGGCTCTCTTATCTACCGCTCTTACCCAATATTTTCATGATAATACCACTGAGGGTGCGACCCCCCTCCCCCCCTGGGGTGGGAAGCCCACAAAGCTACCATGAGGGGTAAGCTAATGGAGCTGGGAGCTCGGAAGAAACGGGAGCAGGGTCAATTGATTGCTGAGCAGCTTGCCCTGGTTGCGGATCTGGAAAAGTCTCACAAATTGTCCCTACATGTCTCTCACTTGCAGGTTTTGACGGAGGCCAGGGAGTCCCTGCGCTCCTTACTTGACAAAGCTACTAAGCGTAAATTTGACTTTGTCGCTCATAAGCAATATGAATGGGGTGATAAGCCCGGTAGGATGCTTGCCAGATCTCTCAGAGTCCAAAAATCGGCAGCTTTTGTCCAGAAGGTGAAACTCTCTTCCGGGTCCATGGTCCATTCCTCTCCTGATATTGCCAAGGCTTTTAGAGATTTTTATAGCAAACTATACCATGTGGAGGGCGACCTTTGTCATCTTCCTTTGGCCTAAAAACGCAAACACATTTGGGCTTACCTTAAGCAGGCTAATCTCCCATCCCTGTCCCAACGCTCCCTGCGGAAATTAGAAGTGGACTTCTCTATTGAAGAATTTCAATTAGTACTGAAAACCACCCAAGTCGGTAAAGCCCCTGGTTCTGATGGGTATACAGTTGCTTATTATAAAAAGTTTGCAGATATACTACTCCTGCACTTAACCTCATATGCCAACTCCATCTCTAAATCCACCGGTTTCTGTCCAGAATCATTAGTTGCTCACATATCCATTTTACACAAACCCGGCAAGGACCCCACAGAACGAGGCAGTTACCACCCTATATCCCTTTTGAACGTGGATCTTAAACTGTACTCTAAAGTTTTAGCTAACAGACTTCTGCCCCTGATCCCCTCCTGGATTTCCGCTGATCAAACGGGTTTCATTCCCGGGAGGGAGGCGAGGGATAACTCCCTTCAAGCTCTCTCCTTGATCCATTTTGTCCACACTAGGTCCCAGCCCACCCTGTTCCTCTCTACTGACGCTGAAAAGGCGTTTGACAGGGTAGACTGGGGACTATTTGTTGACTACCCTGCATTTCTTTGGCTTGGGCCCTAAGGCTTTACAACGAATTGCGGCCTTGTATGCCCAACTGACGGCACAGGTACGCGTTAATGGCCTCCTAAGTACTCCCTTCCCCCTCCATAATGGCACGCGGCAGGGGTGCCCTTTGTCGCCCCTGCTGTTTGCCATTTCGCTTGAACCCTTTTTATCTATTATTAGACATTCCAACGATATTCATGGTATCACAGTGGGCCGTAAGACACATAAATATGCTGCCTATGCGAATGACATCCTTTTTTTTATCCAACAACCCCGTATTTGTTTGCCCGTTCTCATGCGAGCTTTTGCAGACTTTCGCCAGCTCTCGAATTTTAAAATCAACATGTCTAAGTCCGAATTACTAAATGTTAACCTTCCCCGTACTGTGGTTGCCTCACTAGCCCCACATTTCCCGTTTCAGTGGTGTCCGGTTAAATTTGAAGTACCTAGGTATTTTTTTGACCCCCCATTTAGACTCGCTGTTCCCTCATAATTACCTTCCTTTACTGAACACTATCAGAACTGATCTTAGGAAGTGGTCCTCCCTGTACCCTTCATGGCTAGGCAGGACCAATATTGTTAAGATGAATATTCTGCCTCGTATTCTATTTGTCTTTCAAATGCTGCCGCTGGGTGTGCCTATTGGTCTTTTTACTATTTGGCAGTCTTTGATCTTGCGTTATATTTGGCAGGGCCGGCGCCCCAGGATTGCCAGGTCGACGCTTTTTCATCCAAAGCACTCTGGGGGGCTTGCACTCCCTAGCATCAGGGACTACTTCCGAGCAATCTCACTTATCCGCGTGGCTGACTGGAAGTACTCCTCTAACTCCAAATTGTGGGTACAACTGGAATATGACTTATGCAAGGTGGATTTGTCTGCAGTGCCATGGATCCCTGTGTCCGCCAGGGCCCTCTCTCTAACCACTTCTCCCCTGACCCTTTCTACTTTGTCTGTTTGGGACTCCCTCCATAAAAAGTTTTCCTGGAACTACAATTCCCCCCTCATGCCTCTGCTGAACCATAACCACTTTATACCTGGATCTTTGGATGCTGGATTTAAAAGTTGGCCTCCTAAGACTCTTCTCTTGCTACACCACGTAGTTCACTCCAACGCTCTGAAATCCTTACATCACATCTTGGGCTCTCGATCTGCCACGGTTATGGACCACTGGAGATACAGGCAGTTGAGTACATTCCTCGCTTCTCTTCCACGTCCATTACGTGACTCCAAGGATTTAAATCCCATCAAAGCCATACTCTACCCTCGGGATCCCCCTCTTCATTCCATGTCACAGTTCTACAAAGCACTTATTTCCTTGCAGGGTCAGCCTTACCCTGGCTTTATTCATAAATGGGAACTGGATTTTGGCTCTCAGATCTTGGATGCTAGGAAGGACAAAGTTCTTGCCCTGGCCCACATTTCTTCTATTTCCACCAGGGTGGCGGAATCTAATTACAAGCTATTGTCCAGATGGTATTACACCCCGCTGAAACTACACAATATTTCCCCAGCCATCTCCCCGTTATGTTGGAGGGGATGCGGAGATACCGCTTCACATGCCCACATCTGGTGGTACTGTTCAAAGATCCAGCCGTTCTGGCAGGAAATTATCCGGCTCATTCAAGTTATTACGGAAGACGCTATTCCACTCGACCCATGGGTTGTCCTTCTGCATGGAACTACCGCACCACTATCTAAGTTTAAACGTTCAATGATTTCTCATATGCTCAATGCTGCTAAAGCCCTGATACCCATTTGTTGTGGCACATCCACCATTCCCACAGTGCGACAATGGCTACTAAAGGTGGACATGACATACCAACTGGAAGAACTTACCTTTATAGCTCGAGATAACTTAGACCGTTTTCGTTCTACCTGGTATCCTTGGTCCTCCTTTAAATCCACTTTGTCCTATGTTGCTTTGCTCACTGAGGATGCCTCTACTGTTTTATAGCATTTTGATGCAAGCATAATTGTTTGAGGTTTTTCTTATATGGAATGTATGTATGTTGTCCTATGGACAGAGTCTCCCACCTCAGCTGTAGATCTCTGCAGTTCATCCAGAGTGATCATGGGCCTCTTGGCTGCATCTCTGATCAGTCTTCTCCTTGTATGAGCTGAAAGTTTAGAGGGACAGCCAGGTCTTCGTAGATTTGTAGTGGTCTGATACTCCTTCCATTTCAATATTATCGCTTGCACAGTGCTCCTTGGGATGTTTAAAGCTTGGGAAATCTTTTTGTATCCAAATCCGGCTTTAAACTTCTCCACAACAGTATCTCGGACCTGCCTGGTGTGTTCCTTGTTCTTCATGATGCTCTCTGCGCTTTAAACGGACCTCTGAGACTATCACAGTGCAGGTGCATTTATACGGAGACTTGATTACACACAGGTGGATTCTATTTATCATCATTAGTCATTTAGGTCAACATTGGATCATTCAGAGATCCTCACTGAACTTCTGGAGAGAGTTTACTGAAAGTAAAGGGGCTGAATAATTTTGCACGCCCAATTTTTCAGTTTTTTATTTGTTAACAACGTTTGAAATATCCAATAAATTTCGTTCCATTTCATGATTGTGTCCCACTTGTTGTTGATTCTTAACAAAAAATTACAGTTTTATATCTTTATGTTTTAAGCCCGAAATGTGGCAAAAGGTCGAAAAGTTCAAGGGGGCTGAATACTTTCCCAATGCACTGTATTTTTAGTGAAAATATTGTCTTTGCATATTTGGGGGGGGGGGGGGGGGGGCAGCCAGGTAGGCTATACGAGGCACCATAATTTCTAACAGCAGCCCTGTCTATGCCTTTTTGCTGAGTGGGTCAAATGGGAGTGGTTTCATAATTATCTATCAGCTGTGCAGCTGCAGGGCTCTAATGAGGATATGCTGGGCCTGCATCCCTTTAGACGTGTTCCTATTGGGAGTATCTCACCAAAAATGACATTTTTGTTGCAGGGGATGCCAGAAATCTGACTTGTATCTTAGTGCAGACTTCTGGGAAAATTGGTGAGCCAATCACACAAGCAGGAAATGATGTTTCTGGGAGTGTGGTCAGTATACATTCTGTGTACAGAACCGCTCCAGGCGGCCATATTGCATTTCCAGAAAGCTGCAAGAGCTGCAATTTGAAAAGGAAAGGTCATTTTTAATAACATTCAATTACAATATGATATGTGTCACAATTGTATACACTATATTGTTTTTTTTCTTTATTTGCTATTTTATTCCCCCCAAGAAAGTGGAGTTACCCTTTAAATCCCAAATAAATAATCAATACACATTACTAACCTCTTAACATGTGATGATCATTAAAGTGATTGTAAAGCTTAGGTTTTATTTTTTTTTATTATTTTTATTAACCACCTCCCTATCGGCCACTGTATATATACGCCCTGGTAGGGAGGTGGTTATACGGGGATCATCTTTGAGGCTACTACCATGATCCCAGCGTCATTTTTTACAGCTGGCTATTCTCTTTAATCTAAAAGTATTTCTAAGCAGCTGGGCAGCTGCTGGAATACTTTTACAGATGGCAGGAGGAGGTCTCACCCGTTGCTGCCATTACCAGGCTCTCTTGAGCAATCAGAAAGTCTGAGAGTGATGGGACCGGTGGCATCCATAATGGGCATCTTAGCCAATAAAAAAAAAAAGTATATATATATATATATATATATAGATAGATATATATATCTATATATAATGAACAAGGAAAAGAAGAGGGCAGAATATTCCAATTGTCTTTCGTTGAGCAGGGGAGGCCACACACTGATCAACATTTAGTGGGTGAATTTCAGTATATTGCTAGCTTAAGACTTTTTCACTTTAAAGCGTAACTCCACTTTTGTTGAGAAAAAAACACTCCCCTCTGGGTGATCTCTGTACATTGTAGGGATTTTAACAAACTTTGTTGCAGATTTCTACCTTTTGTTATTCTGAAGAAATCATTGTTTGTCCCTCTGTGCTGAGTGGATCAAATGGGAGTGGTAATTATCTATCAGCTGGGGCAGCTGCAGAGCACTAATGAGGAAATCTGCTGGGCCTGCATCCCTTTAGACGTGTTCCTATTGGGAGTATCTCATCAGAAATGACATTTTTGTTGCAGGTGGTGCCAGAAATCTGACTTGCAATTTTAGTGCAGACTTCTGGGAAAACCGGTGGTAGCCACCACCGGTTGTGCTCTTATCTGTACACCATGACCTTACATGCTATGTAGGGTCAAATAAGGCTTGTGTACCCCTTATTGGACATTTTTTAACTCCATGGCCTCACTGGTTGCTCCCCTGCTGGTAATCCCTCTTCCTGAGTGCTGATTGTAAACCAATTTCTCCACCGGATAATTTAGGTACTGCTTCCTTAAAGCACTATCCAGCTCCCTCCTCCGCTCAGCATCACATAAGGGGGAAAAAAAAACTACATAGCACTTTATCCTTTTATTTATTTTTTTTTACTCGCTCCCTGTTATGCAGAAAAACATTTACATTATATAAGTGCTGAACTGCACTAAAGACAACAATCATGTATAAATCTTTTTAATCAGTTGCAGTTCCCCTATGCTTTTTACTGATCCTCTGCTTTTCCTGAGTGTCGTGGTGTCATCCAGTAAGTCCCACCCCTACACGTTTCATCACAAGATCACATGACTTCATCAGGGGGATGAAGTACCCAAATTACCCGATAGAGAAATTGGTTTACAATCAGTACTCAAGAAGAGGGATTGCCACCAGGGAGAGCCACCAGTGAGGCCACAGAGTTAATATACACTATATTGTCAAAAGTATTGGGACGCCTGCCTTTACACATATGTGAACTTTAATAGAATCCCAGTATTAGTTTGTTTTGAGTTAGCCCACCCTTTGCAGCTATAACAGCTCCACTCTGTGGAGGGAAGGCTGTCCACAAGGTTTAGGAGTGTGTCTATGGGAATGTTTGACCATTCTTCCAGAAGCGCATTTGTTAGGACAGGCACAGATGTTGGAGAGAATGCCTGGCTCACAGTCTCCGCTCTAATTCATGCCAAAGGTGTTCTATTGGGTTGAGGTCAGGACTCTTTGTAGGCCAGTCAAGTTCTTTCACCCCAAACTCGCTTACCCATGTCTTTATGGACCTTGCTTTATGCACTGGTGCGGAGTCATGTTGGAACAGGAAGGGGCCATCCCCAAACTGGTCCGAAAACCAGTCAGTATCTGGTGTGACCACTATTTTGCCTCATGCAGTACAACACCTCTCCTTTACATAGAGTTGATCAGGTTGTGGATTGTGGCCTGTGGAAAGTTGGTCCACTCCTCTTCAATGGCTGTGCAAAGTTGCTGGATATTGGCAGGACCTGGAACACGCTGTCGCATCCCAAACATGCTCAATGGGTGACATGTTCAGGGAGTATTCTGGCCATGCAAGAACTGGAATTTTTTCAGCTTCCAGGAATTGTGTACAGATCCTTGCAACATGGGGCCGTGCATTATCATGCTGCAACATGAGGTGATGGTCATAGAAAAATGGCACAACAATGGGCCTCAGGATCTCGTCACGGTATCTCTGTGCATTCAAAATGTCATCGATAAAATGCACCTGTGTTCGTTGTCCATAACATACGCCTGCCCATATCATAACTCTACTGCCACCATGGGCCACTCCATCCATAACATACGCCTGCCCACATCATAACCCCACTGCCACCATGGGCCACTCCACCTATAACATAAGCCTGCCCATACCATAACCCCACCGCCACCATGGGCCACTCCATCCACAACTTTGACATCAGCAAACTGCTCACCAACATGACGTCATACAAGCTGTCTGCCATCTGCCCTGTACAGTAAAAATGGGGACTCATCTGTGAAGAGAACACTTCTCCAAAGTGCCAGACGCCATTGAATGTGAGCATTTCTCCACTCAAGTCGGTTTACGAGGACGAACTGCAGTCAGGTGGAGACCCCGATGAGGACAACGAGCATGCAGATGAGCTTCCCTGAGACGGTTTCTGACTGTTAGTGCAGAATTTCTTTGGTTATGTAAACCGATTGTTGCAGCAGCTGTCCGGGTTTCTGGTCTCAGAAGATCTTGGAAGTGAAGATGCTGGATGTGGAGGTCCTGGGCTGGTGTGGTTACACGTGGCCTGTTGCGAGACCGGTTATGTACTGCCAAATTTTCTGAAACGCCTTTGGAGACGACTTATGGTAGAGAAATGAACATTCAATTCACGGGCAACAGCTCTGGTGGACATTCCCGCAGTCAGCATGCCAATCGCACGTTCCCTCAAAACTTGTGACATCTGTGGCATTGTGCTGTGTGATAAAACTGCACATTTTAGAGTGGCCTTTATTGTGGCCAGCCTAAGGCACACCTGTGCAATAATCATGCTGTCTAATCAGCATCTTGATATGCCACACCTGTTAGGTGGATGGATTATCTTGGCAAAGGAGAAGTGCTCACTAACAAAGATTTGTGAACAATATTTGAGAGAAATAGGCCTTTTGTGTACATAGAAAAAGTCTGAGATCTTTGAATTCAGCTCATGAAAAATGGGGGCAAAAACAAAAGTGCTGAGTTTATAATTTTGTTCAGTGTACATTCAGTGCTGGAGGTGCCGGAACGGCGTTCCTTTACATCCTTCAGAAAAAAAAGCCCCAAGTATATAAGTGTATGTTAAAAGCGCTACACCATTTTGTACATTGGTTCACTGGAAGATACAAGGACACAAGATTTCTAGCGGGATCAACAGGTATTTTTCTGTACTTGCAGAAAATGTACTTAGCATGGAAAAAATAAAAATAAATAAATAATACAGATACTGCACCTGAAGACTGGTAAGGTAGAATATATTACATTTTTGTTCTTGGGTTTGGATGTTCTCTAAGTTAGCTCAGCTATGCTAAATTATTGTCAAAAAAGAAAAAAAAAAAACATTAATACTAATAAAGTCAAAGCTTTGACTTTTATAGAATGCTGGTGTCTATTTTAGAAACTCCCAAGAACAAGAATCTATATATTAAGACTTAAAAAAAAAAAATAAAAAATAAAAAAAAAACCCTCTGACACATATACTCTGTCTAAAATATAACCCCTAATTACCAATTACTGTTCACATGACACGAGGAAAAATCTTCAGAGATGGCCCAGGACCAGGAGACACAATTATGTGGTCTCTTCACATGGCTGAAGAGGAGCTGTGCTGACACATTGGCTGTCGGGATAACAAGTCAAAGGGGAAATCATTGATAAGTTTATTTGATAATTCACACATTTGCTGAACTTTGCATATTTCAGAGTATAATGATTATACAATAAAGGAGGACATTGTTCGAAATCTGCAGAACATCTAGCTAGCTTGAGTTGATACTCATTCTCTTTATAAGAGTTTCTCAAACATTTTTTCCAGGCACCCTTTAACCACTTCCAGCCCAGGCCCATTCTGACACTTCTCTCATACATGTAAAAATCATCATTTTTTTTTTGGCTAGAAAATTAGAACACCAAACCATTATATATATATATATATATATATATATATATATTTTTTTTTTTTTATCAGAGACCTTAGAGAATAAAATTGCGCAGCAATTTTTCTAACGTGATTTAAAAAGGAAAAAGGTATGTAACGTGTCATGCTTTAAAGGCTACGTACACCTTTGTTCACCTTTTTTTTTTTTTTCTAAATTCCAGTTCCCCTATGTACAATATAGCATTAATTTTTTTTATGTCATATTTGTATATATGTATATATATATATATATATATATATATTTTTATTTTTCAAACGTGATTTTTTTTGGGGGGGAAAAAAAAACATTTTCATTATATATATATATATTTTTTTTATCAGAGCCTTAGAGAATACAATGGCGGCTGCTGTAATTATTTTATGTCACACGGTGTTTGTGCAGCAATTTTTCAAACATGATTTTTTGCGGGGAAAAAAGCACTTTCATTAATTAATTAAAGAACAAAAAAAAAACACTAACGTTAACGTCATTTTTATTTATTTATTTTTTACTAGTAATAGCGGCGATCAGCGATTTTTACCGGGGCTGTCCATTAAAGTAACGCAGTGCCGAATGGCAAAAATGGCCTGGTCATTAACCACTTTAGGACCGCTCACTGTGATGCTACTGTGGCACAGTGGCAGCCCTGAGCCCAGGGATGTAGACCTACGTCGCTGGACTCCAGCTGTCTCGGCAGCGCATGCGCGCCGCCGGAGGCTCGCTCCAGCTGTGTTTAGACACAGTCGGAGTCGGGCCGGAGGAGGAGAGGCGGCGATTGCCGCCTCTCTTCCCCAATCGTCGGGGAAAGAGTGAGGAAATCTGCCTGCTTGTGTAAAGAAAGCAGGCGGATCTTCTCTGTGACAGGCAGGGAGAGATCACAGGATTCAGCATAGCTGAACCTGTGATCTCTATCTCTGTCACACAACCCCCTCCCCCCACACACATCAGTAAGCATGAGGCATACATTTAACCCCTTGATCACCAACAATGTTAACCCCTTCCCTGCCAGTGTCATTATTACAGTAACAGTGCATATGTATAGCACTGATTACTGTAGTAATGTCACTGGTACCCCCAAAAGTGTCAAAAATGTCAGTCAGGGGTCCGATCTGTCTGCCGCAATTTTGCAGTCCCGCAAAAAAATAAAAAATAAATCTTTCCCATAGTTAGTAAACGCGATAACTTTTGAGCAAACCAATCAAAATATGCTTATTGCGATTTTTTTTACCAAAATATGTAGCAGAAAACTGGCCCTAAAAATTGGCCCTAAAATGGTAACAAATTTTAATTTATACATTTTTTGTTATATATCAGAATGTGAAAAATATAGTTTTTTTCTCAAAATTGTCGCTCTCTTTTTCAAAAATTAAAAATCGCACAGGTGATCAAATGCCACCAAAAGAAAGCTCTGTTTGTGGGGAAAAAAAAGGAATATCTAGCAGAAAACAAATTGGCCTAAAATGTTAAAAAATTTAGATTTTTAAATTTTTTTTTTTTTTTGAGAAAATGTGAAAAATATTGTTATTTTTTCAGAATTGCCGCTCTTTTTTTGTTTATAGCGCAAAAAATAAAAATTGCACAGGTGATCAAATACCACCAAAAGAAAGCTCTATTTGTGGGGAAAAAAAAGGATGTAAATTTAATTTGGGTACAGCGTCGGAATTGTCCGTTAAAGTAATGCAGTGCCGAATCGCAAAAATATGGCCTGATCAGGAAGGGGGTAAAATCTTCCGGTCTTAAAGTGGATAAAAATACACTCATTGAGAATTTTTTTTGTCAAAGACATGTAGCTAAATACATTTTGGCCTAAATATGTGACAAAAATTGAATATATTGGATATTTTTTAACTGTCAAAGTAAAAAATTTAAATTTTTCGCAAAATATTTGCTCTTTTTTTTTATTAATATCGCAAAAAATAAAAAGCACATAGGTGATAAAATACCACCAAAAGAAAGCTCTGTTTGTGGGAAAAAAAGGAAGCAAATTTTGTTTGGGTACAGTGTGGCACTACCGCGCAATTGTCCGTTAAAGTAACGCAGTGTCGAATTGCAAAAATATGGCCTGATAAGGAAGGGGGTAAAATTTTCCGGCCTTAAAGTGGATAAAAATACACTCATTGAGAATTTTTTTGTCAAAGACATGTAGCTAAATACATTTTGGCCTAAATATATGACATAAATTGAATATATTGGATATTTTTTAACTGTCAAAGTAAAAAATGTCAATTTTTCGCAAAATATTTGCTCTTTTTTTATTATTATTGCAAAAAATAAAAAGGGCAGAGGTGATCAAATACCACCAAAAGAAAGTTCTCTTTGTGGGAAAAAAAGGATGTAAATTTTGTTTGGGTACAGCATTGCATGACCGTGCAATTGTCAGTTAAAGTTGCGCCCAGACGACGTCAACTGATGACGAAACGCATCAGCGGCACCAGACGTAACGTCAACACGCCCCCCCCCTTCCGTACCAGCTTTGCTTCTCTACTGCAGCGAGGACGCGATCCGACCTACAGCCTCATATTTCCTCTATGCGATTGTTTTCTGGACATATTGTAAGTAGTATTTTTTAAATAAACTTTGCTGGTTTTCTACGGGATTACGCTATGGTCTCCATTATATATTTCCCATACATACCCGTACCTGTCTGGCCATTTGAGTTTATCCTGAGGATCGTGCTTTGGAGGTGCCTCTGGTGATTCTGGAGTTCATCCTAACACACGTGCTTTTGGGGGCCATTTCATTAATTTGATTGGTCACATCGCTCTGGTACGCAGCCTTATATAATATCGCACTGTGTTGTCCCCCACCCATTTTCCCGGTGTTGCCACAAGAGGAGATTTTCAAACAAGCTTCTTTTATGGACTTTGGTTATATGTCATTCACTTTGCACATTGATTTTCATTATATTATTTATTGCATTCACATGTGATATATTTATATGTTCTAGCGCTACACTATTTTGTTTTTATTTATAAAGTTGCGCAGTGCCAAGTTGAAAAAAGTGGCCTGGTCATTGAGCAGCAAAATCCTCCGGGGCTAAAGTGGTTCTGATCCAGAAGTGGTTAAAAATAATCAATGTTGTTGGAGAGAGTGAAGCTCCATTGAAGGTGTTTACTGAATTTTACAAACACTTTACCTGTTGTGTTCCAGGGCAGTTGGCTGGGATGTGCTACAACGTGGAAACAGTTGGAAAACAGAAGAGAAAACACGCCAAACTTCAAGATATCACCCAAAAAAAAAAAAATCTATTATAAAAAGAATACAGACAGGCCAGGAAATTGCTGCCATTTCCAGAACTACCATTGATCGACATAACAAAATTTAAGGCAATGGGTTTTAAATAAAACAAGCATATTCCAGAACAGTAGCTTGGAATGAGTCCAGAATTACCTTGCTAATGAAGTTACATCAGCATCTTGCTATGGCTTCTTCTTTTACTGCCAGCTGGTGGAAAGTTTGAATGTCACACAAGCGATTATTTCTTTAAAGTTTAGAAACTGGGAGTAGCAAAAATTAAAAGGAGAGAAAAACGGCAGTTCTGGGAAAAGAGAAAGAGCATTATTAAAATGGATTCTTTAACCACTTCTGGACCGGAAGGATTTGCCCCCTTAATGACCGGGCCATTTTTTCGCGATTCGGCACTGCGTTTACTTTAACGGACAATTGCGCGGTCGTTCGACGCTGTACCCAAATAAAATTGATGTCCTTTTTTCGCCCACAAATAGAGCTTTCTTTGTGCCAGTTCACATTTGTGTGATTGCGGAGATCGCATGTAATTCGGAGCGCAACTGCTCCTAAATTACATGCGATCTCATGTGCGGTGTGAATTTCAGCCATACACTTTGTATGGCTGAATTCGCACCGCATCCGCAATAAACACGCACATGAGGCTTTTTTTCATCCGCACAGAATCTGATCGCATAGTGGTTCACACTTGTTCGATCCCATTCTGTGCAAACTTGCAGATCGCACTGCGATATGCGATCGCAACTGGGGGTGTCGTTAACTTTTAATTGACACCCCCTGCATATCGCATATGGCAGTGTGAACTGCCAGAGGTGCGGATGCGATGCGGGATCACGCTGCATATTCGCAGCCTTCCCGCATCGCACAAATGTGAACCGGCACTTTTGATTATTGACTATTTGATCACCTCTGCGATTTTTTTTTTTTTTTTTTTTTGCACTACAAACAAAAATAGAGCAACAATTCTGAAAAAAAAACAATATTTTTCACTTTCTGCTATATAACATTCCCAAAAAAAATAAATAAATAAATAAAAATCAAAATTTTTTAAAATTTTAGGCCAATTTGTTTTCTGCTACATACTTTTGGTAAAAAAAAAAAAAAATTGCAATAAGCGTATTTTGATTGGTTTGTGCAAACATTATTGTGTCTACTAACTACAGGAAAGATTTATGTCATATTTATTGTTTTTTTTTTTTTTTGTTTTTTTACTATCTGCGATTTTTAGTGGGTAAAAAAATAAATATAAAAATGTTTTAATCCTTTTAGGCCAATTTGTATTCTGCTACATATTTTTGCTAATAAAAAATTGCAATAAGTGTATTTTGATTGGTTTGCGCAAACGTTATCGCGTCTACTAACTATAGGAAAGATTTGTCATATTTATCGTTTTTTTTTTCTTTTTTACTAGTAATGGCGGTGATCCGCTATTTTTAGCCAGACTGCGACATTGCGGGGGACAGATCGGACCCCTAACTGACATTTTTGACACTTTTGGGGATACCAGTGACATTACTACAGTAATCAGTGCTAAAAATATGCGCTGTTACTGTAGTAATGACACTGGCAGGGAAGGGGTTAACTCAAGGGCGATCAAAGGGTTAAATGTGTACCTAACTGTATGGGGGAGGGACTTATGAAATGACCATAGAGACCTGTGATCTTATATAGAAGGATCACAGGGGCTCTGTGGTCATTCCAGAGAGAAGAACGGTCGGCTGTGTTTACAACAGCTGACCGTTCTTCTGTCTCAGCGGGGAGCGATCGCGGGTGTCAGGGGCAATCGGAGCTGCCTGCCCCATGCATCGGAGTCCCCGCTGCCGAGTGGGGGCGGGAGCGCGCCGGTGGTGGCGCATGCTCATCCCCTAGCCGCAGGCGGGCGACCGACATATACCTAGAGCGGTTGGCGCAGGAGGGCCAGCTTGCTGCAGTATTTCTGCGGCAGGCAGTCATTAAGCAGTTAATATTTTAGTTAGGACACATGGCAGAGCTTCTTGTAGTCCTTCACTTCCAGGGTTCTGAGGGTGAAGTGTGTGGGGGGTATATTAGGGATCAGGCAGGGCTGGGACAAGGGGTGGGCAGGAGGGGCAGATGATGGGATGTGAGGTGGTATCAGGTAAGGGGTTGCCGAAAAATGATTGGGGGGAGGAGACTTGTTTTGGGAGAGGGAATTTTGGGGGTAGCAGGGGGTAAGAATTGTTCTAGGAAGGGAAATGTAGAGATGTGTACTAGGAGTGGTGATTTGGGGGGATTTGTGTTTTAAAAGATGTGAGATGATTACGGCCACACACACCTACACGGGTTGAACTGGATGGACTATTGTCTTTATCCAACCTCACCTACTATGTAACTGTGTTGGGATGAGGGATGGGGGAAGATGATTTGTGCTAGGAAGATGGATTTATGCTAGAAGAGCTGATATGGTAGAGAGGGGTGAGGGAATTTGTACCAGGAAGGTTTGTGCCAGTAGAGATGATTGGGGGGGGGGAGTATTTGATTTAGGAGGGGAAATTTGGAGGGAAGGATTTATGCTAGGAGGGGGAGAGGTGGAGGGATGCGTGCTGGGAGGGGGATTGTAATGGGGGGGGGGATTTGTTCTCAGAGGAGAAGTTTGAGGGGTAGAGGATATGTGTTGGTAGGGGTGTTTTATTGTTGTTTTTTTTTTTTTGGGGGGGGGGCGGTGAGAGAGGATAGGGGGCAAAGATTTGTGCTGGGATAGGGGATTTCAGCAGGGGGTCAACTTGTACGAGGAGGAGGGGGAATTTTAGGGGGTAAGCATGCAGATAAGTTCTTGATTATTTTTTTTTCTGGGGGGGGGGTCCTTGGAGGGGCACAGTTTGGTATGTTCGCCCTGGGCTGTAGATGACCTTGTAGTCCAAAAGCTGTCCACCTGCGCTCACGTGGTATCCTCAAAGTTGTATATGCACTGGATCTTCTATATCAAATCTTCACAAAAGCCAGAAGCCTTGCTGCCCCCCTCAGGACAATGGGCATCCTCATAAACTGCAAAACAACAACAAGAGAAGGGCGCACCGACCTAGCGCATTACCATAATGAAGGATAAAAGTGGCAAACATTATACTCACAAATGCATAGTAAAGGCATGTCATACCAGAGTTAAAGGAATCACCTCCAGGTCTGCTATAACCAGTGATGTAGGAAGACCAAATGGAGTCTGTATTGGCTGACGCGTTTCAAGGTAGAACCCTCTTCATCAGAGCCAGCTTCTCTTGTTGTTTTTTTGTAGATGACCTTGTCCTGGCACTGGGATCAGGCAATAATGGACAATCCACTCAATGGACTGGACCCCATTATTCACTCTTCCAGGCAATTTTTCATTTCAAATTGTAGACTGATGAAAACGAACGTAAGGAACACTATTGATTAAGGAGCTATAAGGAGCTATAAGTAAGGATATGGGACCAAGGAACTAAGAAACACTATTGACCAGGATTGCAAAATTCAAAGCTTCACCCAAAACAGGAGACCTGTGTGCCTCCAGTAGACTTGAGGGGCCCTTTCAGTGTATATCCCACCCCATGAATGCTAGAAGTTGACAATACCGTTTAGATCATCTGAGTTTGGAGGATTTAAAGGTGGCAGTGCGAGAAGTTTAGAGGAAGGAAGCCAACCAAGGGTACCCAGGAGGACTGGAGTTCATTTTCTGGGGAAGGTGAACTGACTTTTCGAGTTATGTGAGTAGCCAAGGGCCCAGCTTCCTACAGGGGGTGATGTATTCTCCCTGGAAAGCCTTGCCAGAAGATCTCTATTTCCCCTGTACTTTGAGCATCTGGTTCTTTCCAAAAGTTTGGTAAACTGTACTGAAAGTTGAAGCAGAAAAGTACTAGTAGTAGAAAGTAAAAGTATGGCAGAAAAGTTATATGTGCTATAAAGATCTAGGGCATGATGATGTGAAAGTAAATTATAAAGTTAAGTAATAATGTTTTACGTAACCAACTACACTATATTGTCAAAAGTATTGGGAAGCCTGCCTTTACACTCACTTCTACTTTAATGGCATCCCAGTCTTAGTCAGTAGGGTTCAATATTGAGTTGGCCCACCCTTTGCAGCTATAACAGCTTTAGCTCTTCCGGGAAGGCTGTCCACAAGGTTTAGGAGTGTGTCTATGGGAATGTTTTACCATCCTTCCAGAAACGCATGTTGTGTGGTCGGGCACTGAGGTCAGGACTCTGCTGGCCAGTCAAGTTCCTCCACCCCTCCAGACTCCCCAAATCATCACTGACTGTGGAAACATCACATTAGACCTCATACAACATGGACCTCATACAACCTGGATTCTGTGCCTCTCCACTCTTCCTTCAGACTCTGGGACCTTGATTTCCAAATAAAATGAAACATTTTTTACGGTCTGTGATGATTTTGGAAGCCATGTCCTCTGCTGGTGTTGGTCCACTGTGTTTTATCAAGTCCAAAGTCAGCGCAGCCCTCTAGCAGGAAATTCTAGAGCACTTCATTCTTCCCTCTGCAGACCAGATTTATGGAGATGCTGATTTCATTTTCCAGCAGGACTTGGCACCGCCCACACTGCCAAAACTACCAATACCTGGTTAAATGATCATGGTATCACTGTGCTTGATTGGCCAGCAAACTCTGTAGTACTTTTGGCTCTGAAGAAGAGGGTTCTCCCTCATAACTCATCAGCCAGACCTATGCAGATGCCATCACATTATCCAGCATCATAGGAGTATCCTGGCAGTCCTGGAAGTGATTGGTTCCATTTTCCTTACATGTGTGCAATTATCATGCGTTTGTGAGTACAATGTATGCTTTTTTCAATTTTAATACATTTTTTAGGTGGTAATGCACAAGGTCGGTGCGCCCTCTTCTTGTTGTTGTTTTTCAGTCAATTTAGATACCCTTGATCCTGAGGGGGCAGCAAGACCCTCAGTGGTGATAACAAAGACCACTCGCCTTCCTGCATACCACTTGAGCGCAGAAGAGATACTGTTTTGGCCAGCAAACTCGCCTGACCTAAACCCCATAGAGAATCTGTGGGGTATTGTCAAGAGGAACATGAGAGACACCAGACCCAATAATGCAGACAAGCTGAAGGCTACAATCAAAGCAACCTGGGCTTCCATAACACCTCAGCAGTGCCACATGCTGATCACCTCCATGTCACGGTGCACTGATACTGTAATTCATAAAAAAGGAGCCCCGACCAAGTATTGAGTGCATACTATACTATACATGGAGATACTTTTCAGTAAGCCAACATTTCTATATATTAAAAATTCTTTTTTTTTTTTAATTGGTCCTATGTAATCAAATTTTCTGAGATACTGAATTTTCGGGTGTCACTAGCTGTAAGCTATAATTATCAAAATTATATGAAAGAAATGCTTGAAATATATCACTCTGTGTGCAACGCATCTATATAAAATATATCAGTTTCACTTTTTTAATTTAATTACTGAAATAAATAAACTTTTTGGTGATATTCTAATTTTATCATGGCTATAATAAATATAATTAAGTAATTAAGTACTTACAGTAAGTAACTGTATATATATATCTGTGTGTGTGTGTGTGTATATATATATATATATATATATATATATATATATATATTAGAAATCACACATGCATACAATTCAAGTGGAACACTCCAAGAAAATTTTTGATTTAGTCTCTTTTCTTCCAGCAGTTCTCCGGATATTGTTCCTTGTCATTATTTACCATGCTGTGAGTCACCTTGTATTATGCAAGCAGATGCAGAATAAGTTATGAAATGCAAGCAAAGCTTTTGGAAGACATGAAAATCACTTCAACTCTAACCTCAAGCAAACCCTGTCACCCAATTTATGACAAGATTGGCCTTAATGAACTATCCAAGCATTATACTGTCACAGGTGTGGGAAGCACGTAAATGATCCAGCATCTTAACATACTGAAAACGTTATTTAATATATGTAATTATTTATATTCTTCTTCATTTTTGTTGTTTGGTCACAAATATTTATTATTTTATTATTGGCTGAGTTTAGTTTTCTCCGCTCTACTAACCACCACCACTATTTTTTTTTAGAAAAAAAAAAAAGAAAGGGTGCTTAGGAGTAGGAATATGTGGATTGGTTTCTAGAAACTGGTAAAGCATTGTTAAAAATAAAATATATTATTGCATAAATTTCTCCGCCTCTGTTCCTGAAAACAGACCAAGGGTCAGATATATTTTTCATGTTAAGTGCATGGCTCCAAAGTAAGTGTCGCACCTGATATTTATTACCTCTCAAAAATAGCATAGTACTTCCCTTGACAATGCTTTCATCTTCATCCCTCCCTAGAAGGACAGCACCATCTTTGTTTGAATGTCATTCAGCATTTACTTCCAGAATGTGCATGGGCGGATCAGATCAAATTACCTGCTGATAGGCAAAGGGGGGGGGGGGGCATTTAAGACCCTAGAGGTCTCTTCGGTTATAAAACGCCTGCCTCTCAGCAGATTTTTACATTACTGACTTTACTACAACTTTAAGGAGGGGTGGACTCCCTTCAGGCATACCTGCTTTTAATCTATTCAATATTATATATGTGCTCCAACTTGGGGGACTTTCAATAGAGTTAGGACACTGGGGTGCCGTGCAGTGGCTGCTGCAGCTTACGCATATATTCGCAAATGCGTGAAAAAGAAACCCCTTGTTTTTAACGTGAACTGTCAATTCGGTTTGTTGCAGGCTGGCTGGTAAGTGAGCTGGGAATTTTTGGTTGTTTGTGTTTTTGGTGAATGAAGATTGGCCCATGTAGTCCCATCCAATAGAAGAACTACCGTAGATCAAATAGCTAAAAACATGAATGCTGGTTCTGATAGAAAGGTGTGCATCGCAGTTTATTGTGTATGGGGCTTCGTAGCTGTAGACTGGTCAAGGTGCCCATGCTGACCCGTGTCCACAGCCAAAAGCACCTACAATGGGCACGTGAGCATTAGAACTAGACGATGCAATGGAGAATGGCAATGAAGAAGGTGGCCTGGTCTGATGAATTCATAAATGGTTTGAGGAACACAACAATGAGTTTGAGGTGATGACCATATACTTTATATATAAAGAAAACTTTGGCAAACTCTTAATCCCTTACACTGTAGTCACTTAAAAGTAAAAAAAAAAAAAAACACAGAAGACCCTTAAAGCCTTTAGATCAAACCAGTCAAGGAGTCGCCAGTTCTCTGGGTCATATACCAAAGAACTGGAAGGGGGAAGAAAGGAAGGACTCTTCATCCCCTTAAAAAAACAATGGGACTTTAAAGGCATCTATTTGACTGATCTCAAGAGGAATTGACACTTAGATAAATATATTTAAAAACAAGTTTACTGTACAAAAAAATTCAAATAAATACATAAAAACCATTGTGCAAACATACATAAATGGTCGTATAACAGTATGCTCCTAAATCAAGGGAACTCTTATGCATAACAGACATAACATGTTAGATATATAGGATTCGGACCATGAAAGTGGTCAGACTTTAACTTGTGGTGGAAGCGTAACCAGAGAATCGCTACGTGTTTCGCTCCGCAGCTTCTTCAGGCTATTCCGTTGAGTTGTAATCACAACAGCATTATGTGTCCTCTATCCTCCCCATATATAATCTCAAAGGGTTGCCAGGAGCGTATGATTGTTCCAAAGCGGTTAAACCATATGTGTCTCCTTTTGTATGAAGCCCAAGTATGCAGAGTGCCGATCCTAGTATGTGAACCGCCAGCCTCTCCGGGAGACGCTCGCCATTTATGTATGTTTGCACAATGGTTTTTATGCATTTGTTTTGAATTTTTTTGTACAATAAACTTGTTTTTAAATATATTTATCTAAGTGTCAATTCCTAAGGAATTGTCAAATCCCATAAGCCAGGCTTGTGGGTTGCCGGTGGATTTAAGGTTCTCCCTACCCTGGTGGTCAAGGGGAGTACTACCCATGACACTTGATTACATGTGAAACACCCAGGATTTATCTGGGGACTGCCTGCCTCAAATGGACAGCTTTTGATATTAAAGCGGAGTTCCAGCCTATCCACACTCACCTGTCCCACGGTCCAGCGATGCGCCGTCTTCTCCCTCTCTGCTCTGCGGCGCCGGCATCACTGCAGTGGGCACCCGGTTGTGACAGTTGGCGGCTTCACAGCCGGGTACGCACTGAGCATGCGCGAGTTGCGCTACGCGTCGTGATTGGCCGGCAATCTTCTGGGACCTCTGACATGTCCCAGAAGATTGCAGGGAGGGAAGGGGAGAGGAGAACTTCCGCTCAGGGCGCCGCGGCGCTCCGAGCAGAAGTGGGAGCGGGTACCTGTCAAAAATAGGTACCCGCTCCCCCCCCCAAAAAAAATGACATGCCAAATGTGGCATGTCGGGGGGTCGGGACCACTTAAAGCGGAAGTTCCACTTTTGGGTGGAACTCTGCTTTAAGTAAGCTTTGCCACTACTGCTACAGAATACGAGAGGGATGTTCCTTAATATGAATGTATTAAGCTGTACGCCAATTTGTGATACTTAGAAGATGAATGGAACACCATATTGGATTTACACCAGTGTAGCTATTTTAGTTTGATCTCCCCCTATCTAGTCGCCTTGGATGGTCTTCCCTTCAACGCATGTGGTCGTTCTGGTCTCTGTCGCAGTAGGAAATATCAGTCTGTTCTGGTCTCTCTGTCCCTGAGGAAGCCTTGCTGCAAAACGCGTCGGATTGTTGGGGACCCCTAGACCGTGCAATATAGAGACCACACCATCAACCTATACAGAGTATTGGCACTCCCCAATGGGAGTATATTTCTACACATGCGGTTTCTTTTATATGTCTTGACTTTGATATATGTCTATGTGATATATATTTTTTATATGTGTTTTTTGGGTTAATAAAAATATGTATTTTATACTATAATTGTGTGAGACTTGTGATATTTTCCTCTTCCCATTGGCCTCTACAAAGCCCCATCTTTTTCTTTTTCTTTGATCAAGTGTCAATTCCTCTTGAGATCAGTCAAATAGATTCCTTTAAAGTCCCATTGTTTTTTAAGGGGATGAAGAGTCCTTCCTTTCTTCCCCCTTCCAGTTCTTTGGTACATACATTTTTGTTGGGATGTGACATTGTGTCTCAAATACTCCTACTAATTCTCTGGGTCATGTCAGAATAAAGTTCCTTTAATCATAACTCCACATGAGCCTTGTTGGTTTCGTTCATCTGAATTAAAAAAAATATATAGATCCCCAACTTAAATTTCCTTCAAACTTCATCTAACAGAACAATGCCTAATGCTCGTTGTTAGCCGATGAGAGAATGCCGTTATTATACGGAAAGACAATAAAGAACCAACCCAATGAACCTTGATTAAAAGAGAGTCAGACTTGACTTGTAATGGCAGCTGAATCTGGTGACCTGAAACATGACAGCTTTGTGTCAGTTGAACGAGCTAAATCTACATTGTCATGAGGTTAAGAAGGAGCGCCCGCAAAACGGCTGCTGATACAAAAGGTAGTCGTGCTGGAAGCTTTCCATTGTATCCATGAAAATTATGTCCTGAATGAAAGCTTGCATCAAAATGAAAAAAAAAAATGCAATAAAATAACAAAGAGGACAACCAAGTGAGTTGATTTTTATAGTATGTTAGAAAAATAAAAGTTTAAGCTGGATGCGAGGCATGTAAAAGACACAAATTAATGCAGCTCTGTGATCACTAATACATTCTTATTGGTACATTTAAATAAAAGCCATGTAAGTATCTGAATTTGGCTGTATCTGGTTGCAGTGTGGGGTCGACCTGTAAGCAAGGTCACCCAGCACCCTGGGCTAAACTACTGAACTGTGCCCCCCTACCCCCCCCCCCCACCACCACCTCTTTCCTGTTATAGATGGACATACTTTCCTGCCTGCTCAGGCATGCCGATTCTCTGGCCAAAGAAGGTGCACTATTCATGCATAGTCATTCACCTGCTTTCTTTCAGCAAGGGCTGGATGGTTTCTCATGTAGGGTGTGTTAGTTTGTGTGGGTGGTTGGGTTAAAGTAGATCAATTTGGTACGTTGGCTTGCTGTGTAGGCAGTAAATGCTAGAGGAGACAAAATGCCATGACCTTGTAGAAGGGAGGCTACAGTTCACCAGTTGCCCACCACTTATCTAGAGCATTCATGCAGTGGATCTCTTTCTGAGTACAGTCAGTCCCCGAGTTACAATCAAGATAGGAACTGTAGGTTTGTTCTTAAGTCAAATTTGTTTGTAAGTCGGAACAGGTACATTTATTAAGTGTAGCCCCAGCTAAAAGAATAATTTTCAAGTTTTTTGGATAGCATAGGAAAGGGTTATCATCCCTGTACCATTTGTTTTGCTGTCTGTACCCCTGTTCAGAAGATTTCACCTCACTTTCTATCCCTATGAAAACTGGATTTAGAAAATTTTGGGTTGTTGTGGAATTGGTGATAAAGCTTCAGTGGGGACACCTTTTTTCCCATGATAACTCATAGAGGAGTGAAATTCCATTCCTGGGGGTATATTTCTCCTATTTCTCCTCACTTCCTGTTGTCTCCCTTTGTTTGTAAGTAGGAGTCGTTTGTAAGTCGGATGTTTGTAACCTGGGGACCGCCTGTAGTGCTCCTACCTCCTTTCCTTGGGTAAGTGCACTGCATCCAGGGTGGCTTCTGACCCCTTTTATCCCCAGCCCTGCTATTAAGTAGAGAGAAACTGCAGAAGAAAATGATCCGGTCCTTTCCTCTGCCAGGCAGGACTGTGCTGTGTGGTAGAACTGGGTAAATCTTAGAACTGGATTGACAGCAGATAAAGCTCCCATATACAGTATTTGTGTATGTGTTTCATCTGTGTAGTTAACTGTTCAGCTTTAATGGCCTCAAACCCAGTGCTACATTCAAGTGACCCTGTCACCAAACCATTCAGTTCAACAAAAATCTTCAGAAAAGATTATGTGTATTTAAAATTGTAACAGAACCGTGACCCACAATTGATTGCGGGCTTCTGTCAGTATACGGCTTCCTCCAGTCTTGAACATAGATACTGTATCAGATATTCCAGCTGCCCTACATACAAAACTAGCCTGAACTTAGCTTGCATGTATCTGAAAACATCAACTCCTTTACTGAACAAGAAACAGACCTTTTATACACTTGAAAAGTATGTCAGTCACTACATGAACAATGACCTGAATATTTACCCAAAACATCACACAATGGTTAGATAACGAGGTACAGCTGACTCATGGCTAATTCCATCTAGACAATGTTATCATTAACATGCTAATTAACTCAGTGCACTTAAACCAGCCTGCAAGACCAGACTGCAGGCAACAAGGCTAAAAAAAAATACAAAATTACACATTATCCTATGTATAAACACAAAACACCTTATTATACAGACAATAGGAAGAGACCACCAGTGACAGACTGTCTGTTTCCTACATTGAAGAACATAGAACAGAGGCCAATGTGACCAGCTCTTTCAATCAACATGTTCAGAATCAATCAGGCCAGGAATAGTCTTCACATATTTTTTGAGATACATGGCTGACATACATCACTGTCCCATTTGAAGTAATTCAAACCATATTCTCAGTGTCCATTAAGTAGCTGTCCATCATTTCCTTGGTCACCCTGTGTCACCAATAGACACAGGGTGACTTACACATAAGAGGGGCCTAGGGGGCTGAGACACGGGTTTCTAAATCTCTCTAAGGTAATTGCTTCATGGTACTATTGGTCTTCATTTTACTGCTTAGTGGAGGGTGAGGGGTTGGTTGTAAGAATGTTTTTAGTGTGCATGTTGTGTTGTCCTTGGTACCATTTTATTTCATATCATTGTGCACGGATCCATGACCTGTTTTTTTTTTTTTTTTGTGTGATTTTTTTAATAAAAGTAAAACACCATTTAGATATCCAGTGAGTGTTTGACCACTTTTTTAAATTCACTGTGGATTGGGTGGTATTGAGTATCAAAACCAGTTTATTTTTATTTGAGTATTTTTCCTACTGACATTATACTGGTATACTCCCCACAGCCTTTTCTGTGGCAATGTAATGCCCTTTATAATTGCTTATTATATGCTTAATGAGGGATGTGTCTTTGAGTGCCTATTATTCATTTTTACATCTGCTACCACATCCTGGCTTGATCACCTGGTGGGGCAATAATGAGGACTGCAACCTGGCAATAGCATGCAGTAAAACCCATCTTCACCATCAGGTGCCCTGGTAAAGATCAGTTAGTGCTTAGACTCCAAGCCTTGGGTGAACCCACATCTTCTACTCTATCAGAGTCCACTATCAAGTAGATATAGGAGGAGTCCTTTGTAGTGCATTAGCACATCTATCCCAGCAAGGAGTGTTGTCTCCAAGGGTTAGAGAGGCTGGATTCACCCCTTTATTATGGATAGTGTAGGACCCACTGATAATGGGGTACTTTGACGCAGTGGTGGGCTTGAGCACGATATGGCCATATGGTAAGACTAAATCCCCATTTTTATTTATGGATTGTCTCCATATTTGATAGTCATTTCTTTTGCATGGTTGCACTATTCTTTTTTAATATACATGTCGCTTGGTCCATAGCTGCACCGGCTTTAGATATACATGTTCAGGGTTTGCTCCCCCAATTTTTTGCTTGTTTAACCCACATCTTCTGCCAGGGGATTCTGCTTGTGTATTTATTCTGCTGGTTTCTGTGTGAGCCTTTCCACTGCAATAGCCACTGGCCTTTGAACCTGACCCCTGATCATGACAGGGAAATTATGGTATTTAATACAATTTAGTTTTTCTGGTGCCACCATGGCAGCATACATGTGTTACCTACTGCATTCAGTAGTAGATAAACATTAGGCCCCAGATTTTTCAAGTTAAAAGGTTCCAGGGAC
Organism: Pelophylax lessonae; assembly: GCF_965119305.1. Classification (NCBI taxonomy): domain Eukaryota; kingdom Metazoa; phylum Chordata; class Amphibia; order Anura; family Ranidae; genus Pelophylax; species Pelophylax lessonae. Next base: position 21,720,045 of record NC_138774.1, read on the forward strand.
AGAGCAAACTGCTATATAGTAAAGGACGCAGGCCAATTGACATAGGGAGTAATCAAAGTATAAGGTCCAGCCCTGAGGTACTGTGCCCATAGTCTGCTCAACTCTGACAAAGAAACGTGCAACGCCCGCCAGGTGTTCCCTGTGTATTTGCTTTAACCTCACCCTTTGACACAGATGTTATGGAGCATGCACAGATGTGCCAAAGTGCTCTGTCTGGTCTTCGGATCCTCATCACAACTGTGCATGCGCAGGAGATTTGCAAAGGTGGCAACGTTTCGGATTTCCACAATTTCTGTCTTTACACTTGCTCAGGGAAGATCCAAAGAAAACCTGCACATGCGCAAAGGTGTCGCAGGGCTCACTCGAGCACATCTGTGCAGGGCCGCTGATAGGGGGGGACCACCAGCCCTCTTGTAGGGGGCCCGAGCACACAGGGGGGCCCACACAGAGGGGGGATTAGTGATGGACAACAAATACAGAAATATTCCTCCAGCACCTGAATCTGATCTGTCCCTCTCCCTGCTATCAGCTTTTATCTGTTGAGAAAGAGACAGTCGTCCCTCACTAATCCCCTCCCTTGTGTGCCCCCCCCCAGCACTTATCTCTGCTCAGGAGTTTATTTGTAAATAGTAACTTTGCTTCTGTGTCTCTGATCACTGAGCTCCAAACTTGCCCAGCCTGGCCTCATCTCATCTTTTTTATTTAACATAGTTTTTTTTTTTTTTTTTAGATTTAGCAGGAATTATGTGAGTTATGTTATATTTGTTTCTGCTAATAGTGATTTTGTTGTAATTTTAGCTAAATATATCTTTAATATTTTCTTGGGGGGGCCCTGCCAGGTAGTCTGTATGGGGCCCCGCGATTTCTAACAGCAGCCCTGCATCTGTGTACCAAGAAGGAGTGGGGCAGAAATGAGGAAGCAATGCAATGCAATACAAATAAATGTTAAAAATAGAAAAATAAACATTTATTTCTGATCGTAAGAGATGGAGATAGCAACATCACATTTATTTAAGGGTGAAGGTCCACCTTATTAATACCCACTGTGGTTTTTGACACTGCTTTTGTTTTTTCATTGGTCCATATTTGTATTTGCACCTGTAGTCATTAATTATCAGATAATGATTAGGAGAAAAACACTGCAAAGAGAAATACCGACATTTCATAGATAAATTGTTTGTTTTGAGATGAGATGATAGACTTGTCTGCCTGCAGCTCGAAGAAGATCTGCTTTGTTCTTATGAAAAGGACCATCTGTAGTTAAGGACATCTTCAAGGATACGTCTTAAAAAAAATATTCATTAACACTCTGCAATGCATGCATGTAGGAAGGTGTTAGATGGCACCTAATGTAGCTTTCTGCATAGCCACAAGAAGTCTCCCTTTCCCCGATAGTGGAAAAAAGTAGGATTGGTCCCCATCTGAATTCCTAGAGCCCATCTCAGAAGCAGGTTGTCTTTCCTGTGAAAGAGCTGGGGATCACAGTGAAGACACCTTTCCCCCCAGTTGGCTTGCCTCAGGAAAGGAAAGGCCATTGAGATCACCCCTGTTGGAGGGCAAGAGGAGAAGATGTCGCCATATTGTCATGGTTGAAGATATTGCTTGACTGCCAGTTGCATTGTAGTAAATAAAAGCAGAAAGAATTTTCAAACTTAACTATCCTTTGCATTGCTCTGGCTTATACCTGGGGAAAGTAAGTAGGCCTCTAGATCCTCCAGAGGAGGGTTGGAAGGTGTGTTTGTTTTACTTCACCGGTTATGTGATTTAAGGAATTGGGGTAAAATGACTCCCTCTGGGCGAAATGGTTTGCATTACTGTAATTGGGGCTGGAAACTGGCTAATGGTACCTGAAAAACTATATGTTGCCCCCTCATTTTCTTGGACCCCTCCTATACACATTTCCCTATGTTTTGTCTCTTTAACCACTTAAGCCCTGGAAGATTTTACCCCCTTCCTGACCAGGGGGTATTTTGCGATTCGGCACTGCGTGATTTTAACGGACAATTGTGCGGTCGTGCAACGCTTTACCTAAACAAATTTGGCGTCCTTTTTTTCCCACAAACAGAGCTATCTTTTGGTGGTATTTGATCACCTGTGCGATTTTTTGATCATGCACTATAAACAAAAAAAGAGCGTAAATTTTGCAAAAATAACAATATTTTCACATTTTTTTATATGAAATTCCCCAAAACAAAAATGTAAAAATCAAAATTTTTTAACATTTTTGTTTTATGCTACATTTGTTTGGTAAAAAAAAATCGCAAAAAGAGTATTTTGATTGGTTTGCGCAAAAGTTATCGCGTTCACTAACAAAGGGAAAGATTTTTGTCATTTTTGTTGTTTTTTTTTTAACGCGTAATGGCGGCGATCTGCGATTTTTTTTGCGGTACTGCGACATTGCGGCGGACAGATCGGACCCTTGACTGACATTTTTTACACTTTTGGGGTTACCAGTGACATTTCTACAGTAATCAGTGCTATACATATGCACTGTTACTGTAAAAATACACTGGTAGTGAAGGGGTTAAGTTTATTTGAGAGGGAGGGGCTGTGTGTGTCCCTAGGGGCGTGATTCTTACTGTGATTGGCTGTGGCTTGAGCTGTAGGAACACTGATCAACGGTCCTACATTGTAGAACCGTGTCATCAGTGTTTCTACACCAGGGAGAATGACAGGCGGCTTGTTTACATAAGCTGCCTGACTTTCTCCCTCTCCCCCGACGATCGCCGAGTGACCGTCGGACATCGGGTCCGCCGGTCACACGCGCGGGGGGGTCCGTGACCGCGCGGGAGCGCACCTCCGGCGGCGCGCACTCGCTCCCCAGAGCCTCACAGGCTAGCGACGTAGACCTACGTCGCTCTGCCTGTGATGGGCTGACTGCCGCAGTAAATATACTGTGAGCAGTCGGCAAGCGGTTAACCACTTAAAGACCGGAAGGATTTGCCCCCTTCCTGACCAGGCCCTATTTTGCGATTTGGCACTGCCTTACTTTAACGGACAATTGTGATACTGTACTCAATGAAATTTACGTCCTTTTTTTTCCCACAAACAGAGCTTTCTTTTGGTGGTATTTGATCACCTGTGCGATTTTTATTTTTTTGCTCTATAAACAAATAAAGAGCGACGATTCTGAAAAAAAAAAAACAATATTTTTCACATTCTGCTATATAACATTCCCAAAAAAATTAAAAATCTAATTTTTTTAGCATTTTAGGCCATATTTTTGGTAATAAAAAAATATCGCAATAAGCATATTTTAATTGGTTTGCGCAAAAGTTATCACGTCTACTAACTACGGGAAAGATTTATGTTATTTTTATTGTTTTTTTTACTAGTAATGGTGGTGATCTGCGATTTTTTTCCGGACTGCAACATTGCATCAGACAGATCGGACCCCTGACTTTTGGGAGTACCAGTGGCATTGCTACAGTAATCAGTGCTAAAAATATGCACTGTTACTGTAATAATGACACTGGCAGGGAAGGGGCTAATATTGATGGTGAGCAAGGGGTTAAATGTGAGCCTAGGGGAGTGATTCTAACTGTGGGGAGGGGTGTGGCTTCTGAAATGACCATAGAGACCTGTAATCCTATATAGCAGGATCATATGCACTCTATGGTCATCCCAGGAGGAAGGATGGTCGGCTGTGTTTACAACAGCCGACTGTCCTTCTCTCTCAGCAGGGAATGATTGCGGGTGTCAGGCGGCAGTCAGAGCCGCCTGCCCACTGCATCAGCTACCCCACTGATGAGTGAGGGCGGGAGCGCGCCTCCTAGCCTCGTGTCCGTGACTGCCGCACATGTACATTTGCGGCGGGCGGTCGTAAAGAGGTTAAGGGCCAGCTCAAGCCTATGCATTGTATTATTGCAAAAGCATTTAAGATGTATCATGTTAGGAAGCCAACTTATTTTGAATAGGCTGCAAGGCACCAAAGATGCTCCATGCCGCAATTTTCTTATTGTAATGCACCGCAGTACTGTGGTGCATTACAGTGCAAGTTCACTGCAGTTGTGTTTTGGGGATGCTATTTATGGAAGGCAATGCAACGCACCACACTGCTGTACACACACTGCTGTAAGTAGCAAGAAATAAGAAGTAACGCATGGTAAAAAGCTTGATTTACAGTGCATTACTGCAATGCATAGGTGTGAACAGGCCTTAAATATAGTGCAAGCAAAAAAAAAACTGGTAATGCTGCCAAAAATTCAATGAGATGCCAACTTCCTGTTCTGGACTGACAATTCTGCCTGATGCTGTAAAACATTTAAAGATATAATCACTGCCCAGTTCTTCCTGCTGGTCTAGAGAACACTTTCCATTTATGCAATGGATTTGTGAGGAAGTGTAATGTAGTCCAGCCAGAGGCGTAGATAAGGGGGGGGGTGCAACCCTCCCCCCAGAGCATCGTTCAATTTCACAGCAGCTAGACTAGTGTAGCCTATCAGCTGCGGGAGCCGCACTGCTCCTGGGAAGACCACCTGTCTTATCCACGGAGCTGACAGGCAGGGCCCGGTTGACATTGAAGCCATGTTTACTATTTGCTTCACTAACAGATGTGCCTGCTGGGGGCGCTGTATATACTGTGTATATATATATATACACACCACAATTGGTCACAGCAGAGGCGTAACTAGAACCTTCAGGGCCCCGGTGCAAGAAACCATGAAGGGCCCCCTGGGGCCCTTTACTCTCGTTGCGGGGCCCTTTATTACGGTCCCGCAGCGGGACCCTTTCACAAGTTCTGCAGTGGGCCCCCTTCCTGCCATCTTGGGGCCTCCCCACGGTGGTGGAATGCCAGGGCCTGGTTGCAAGTGTGACCTTTGCGATCCTGGAAGTTCACCCACTGGTGTCAGTAGTTTTTTTTTTGGTATTTTAATTGTATTATTTTTATAATTTTATTTAATTTTTTTACAATGTCACTGACTATGACTCTGTCCATTCAGAAAAGGAAGGAGCTGGTAAATTACATATTTACGGACCCCTTCCTGGTTCTCTATTGTGACACATCCCCTGCAGCAGCCGGCAGGAGAGGGAAGGGAGCATTCTGAAGGGGGGGCAGCACAGAAGGGGGGGGTGGACCAGGGGAGCACACAGGGGCCCAGAGACAGCAGAACACAAGTATACTGGATAGGAGAAGTGGCGGGGGGCAGCGTACAGAGGAACCAATCTCCTCCATTTTCCTCCTGCAGCTACAGGAGGAAAAAGGAGGACAGTGATTTCTCTACATGCTGCCCCCGCCGCCCCTCCTATTCAGGTGTACAGGGGAGCCACATGGGCCCCCTTGAGCATGGGGCCCGGTTGCGATTGCAACCCCTGCAACCCCTGTAGTTACGCCCCTGGGTCACAGCGTGGCAGACGTGCTAATTATTGTTCTCTGGGTACTCAACGCTGAACCCCCCCGGAAAATAAATTATCTACGGCCCTCCAGGAGAGGAGAACTCTGGCAGGGCGGACAACACTATTTGGGATTTATGTGCAGCAAAGCCAACCATATCAGCTCCCTATGCCTGCTGAAATTCCTGTTATAAGGTGACAACATTCTGTCCCTGTCCCCCCTTTTGTGCTCTTGCGTTGTCATCTTGCCACATGGGTTTCATATGGAGATTTCAAGTAGAATTTCAGCACACATCAAGCAGATATGGTCCACTTTTCTGTAGTCCTGCAGAGGAGAACTCAGTCAGGGCAGACAACACTATTTTGGGATTTATATGCGACAAAGGCAACCTTGTCAGCTCCTTATGCCTGGTGAACTTCCTGTTATAGGATGACAACACTCGGTCCCTGTCCTCCTAGTTGCACTCCTGAGTTTCTAGCCTGCCACATGGGCTTCAGATGGAGTGTGCAAGTAGCGTTTCAGCATACATCACATACATATGGTGCAATTTTCACTTTGGATTGAGCTACAGGTGCTGTTTGGCCAAAATGTTTGGCCCAGCTCCTTTGACAAGGGTCGATTGAGTAACTGACTTTTGTTGACTGTTAGAATTTCGATTGATTCTTCTGACTCACCCAAAATTATAAAAATGTATAGCCAGCTTAAGGGAGAATTTCCCTTATTTTGAAGAGATCTTCACTGACTTCCTGTAGTGTCCTAAGACAGGAAGTGAAGTATATCTGCCGAGTAAGATACATATACTAAAAAATAAAGCGAAACATTTTTGCTTTGGGTATACTTTGAATAGTAGGAAATTTGACCCCTAATTTGCTCAATTCAGCTTTTAAATGACAAGATAAATCTTAAAAGGTACTTGGCATTGGCCCACGGGGTCTTCATCACAAATATGTCCATATTTCAACTCATTGAGACACAGAATTGTGTATTTGGTCTGTCTGAAGATAAAAGCTAAGATAAGAGGGATAAAAAAGAGCATCTAAAATGACAAAAAACAATAATAGCAATAATAATAAAAGCTTCCAAGAAAAGTCAGCCTGTGTTCCCGAAGCCATCTGTGTTGGAACCTGGAGAGTCAAGGCAATAACAGCATATTGGATGGAAGATGTATTATAGAACATCATCCCACAACACAGATAACAATATCTAACAAATTATTGGGACGTTGGGGAGCCAAGGAAATGGTGAGAGCTGCCAGGTCATGTCCATCGGTTATGAGGTTCAGTTAATCCTGCTTCTACAAGTGTGCCACGTTAATGGATGCCTCTCAGACTAATAGTTTTTTGAACGGGTTGTTTGATACATCAGATGTCAGAACACAGACTGTAATAAATGTTGGAAATCTCAATACTGTTATTTGCAAATTCATTTTCTGTTTGAAACTCAACAGTCATTGCAAAATGATGTCAAATACAGCAGTGTTCATGTGTAAGCATCTGACCTGGCTTACACATCAACACATGAAAGGAGATTTTATTTGGGTAAAAAAAAAAAAAGAGTATATATATATATATATATATATATCCAGTGTTGGGGTAGTTACTCAAAAAATGGAACTAGTTACTAGTTACTTCTGTAAATTGTAATGAGATTACTTTACTAGTTACTGCATTTGAAAAGTAACTTCACTACTTATTACTTTACTTTCCTCTTTCTTAATTGACCGTGTGGAAGAAGATACATGACACTCTTTCTGCATAGAGTTTATTGTATAAACACAGGCTTTGGGAAACATGAGAACAAAACCTGAAAAACAGAATAAAACATAAAGTGCAACAAAAAGTCATAAACTTCATCCCTCCCTATTCTTCGAAATAACGATTGTATCGCACGGCTTGGGTAACGCAGGAAAGCGCGTTCCTATAGCCTAGTAAAGTAGTGTAGTTACCAAAATTAGTATTGTAACTAGTTACTTTACTTAGTTACCAAAAAAAGTAATTTAGTTACTGTAATCAGTTATTTTTTAACTCGTTACCCCCAACACTGTCTATATCTATCTATCTATCTATCTATCTATCTATCTATCTATCTATCTATCTATCTATCTATCTATCTATCTATCTATCTAATATCTATCTATCTATCTATCTATCTATCTATCTATCTATCTATCTATCTATCTATCTATCTATCTATCTATCTATCTATCTATCTATACACATATACATATATATATATATATATATATATATATATATATATATATATATATATATATATATATATATATATATATATATATATATATATATATATATATATATATATTCTTTTCTTATGATATAATTGTAAATATAAAAAAATACATTTAGAAAAGAATTAAATAGAAAAACACCCAAATATTGCATTTCATATATAGAATAGTCCTTCATTATTTGATACATTACATCACAACCCCATCCCACAAAAAGGGCACGGTGCCCACATTAATAGATGGAATTTGGGTTCCTAAACTAGTAAGAGGTCAACTAGGTTTTACTAGTCCCCTTTACTACAGGTTGAATATACACGCTCAGAGTCATTTCTGTTAACAACACAAATTTATCAATATTTTTACTCCTTTTTTTTTTTTTTTCCTTTCCCTTCACTTCTCACCTTTCCTTCTTTACTACCCTCCTATTTTAACAATTTCTTCCTTCTTTCCTTTTCTCCCTCCATCTCTCCATACTATTACTTCTTTCTTTCTCACTTTCCCTCTGTTTTTCCTCTTGTCCTTCTCTCATCCCCTTCCCTCCCTCACTTCCTTCCTTCATTGCTTCCTTTCCTTTCCTATATCCCTTTCCCCTTTATTGCTTTCCTTTCCTCCCTTTCCCCTTTCCATCCCCTTCATTCTATCTACCCTTATTTCATCTATCTATCTATCTATCTATCTATCTATCTATCTATCTATCTAATATCTATCTATCTATCTATCTATCTATCTATCTATCTATCTATCTATCTATCTATCTATCTATCTATCTATCTATCTATCTATCTATCTATCTATCTATCTATCTATCTATCTATCTATCTATCTATCTATCTATCTATTCTTTCATCCTCCCGTCTTTCTATTTATCCTTATTTATTCAATTCATCTCTACCTTCCTTCTATCTACCATTTATTTATTCCATCCATCATTTCCTTTCTTCTATCTACACGTATTTATTCCATCAATCTGTCCCTTCCTTCTATCTATCTATACATGTTTATTCCATCAATTTCTCCTTTCCTTTTGTCTGTCTATCCTTATTTATTTTATCCTTCCTTCTATCTACCCTTATCCATTCCATTCATATTTCCCTTCCTTCTATCTATCTTTATTTATTCCATCTATCTTTACCTTCTTTCTATCTACCCTTATTCTATCTATCTATCTATCTATCTATCTATCTATCTATCTATCTATCTATCTATCTATCTATCTATCTATCTATCTATCTATCTATCTATCTATCTATCTATCTATCTATCTATCTATCTATCCTTATTTATTCCATCCATCTTTTCCTTCCTTCTATCAACTCTTATTTATTACATCCATCGCTACTTTCCTTCTATCTGTCTAATCTTATTCATTTCATCCATCTTTCCCTGCTTCTACCTACTCTTATTTATTCCATCAATCTGTCCCTTCCTTCTTTCTACCATTTATTCATTCCATCCATCTATCTATCCCTTCCTTTTATCTGTCTATACTTGTTTATTCCATCTATTTTCCTTTCCTTCTGACTGTCTATCCTTATTTATTTTATCCTTCCTTCTATCTACCCTTATCCATTCCATTCATATTTCCCTTCCTTCTATCTACCCTTATTTATTTTGTCAATCTTTCCCTTCCTTCTATCTATCTTTATTTATTACATTTATCTTTCAATTCCTTCTAGCAATTCGTATGTATTTCATCCATCTTTGCCTTCCATCTATCTACCCTTATTTATTCTATCTATCTATCTATCTATCTATCTATCTATCTATCTATCTATCTATCTATCTATCTATCTATCTATCTATCTATCTATCTATCTATCTATCTATCTATCTATCTATCTATCTATCTATCTATCTATCTATCTATCTATCTGTCTATCTGTCTATCTGTCTATCTGTCTATCTGTCTATCTGTCTATCTGTCTACCTGTCTGTCTATCTATCTATCTATCTATCTATCTATCTATCTATCTATCTATCTATCTATCTATCTATCTATCTATCTATCTATCTATCTATCTATCTATCTATCTATCTATCTATCTATCTATCTATCTATCTATCTATCTGTCTATCTGTCTGTCTGTCTGTCTGTCTGTCTGTCTGTCTGTCTGTCTGTCTGTCTGTCTGTCTGTCTGTCTGTCTGTCTGTCTATCCTTATTACCTCCAAACCCCCTTGTCCTTTCCTTCTATTTATCTATCTACAGTATGGAAAATATGTACAATGCAAGTGTGTAATATTTTCTTTAAAAGATGATTGATGGCTTGGATAGTAAGTTGCAATAGACAGATCAATATTACAGATAAACGTGCAGAGGTTGGAAAGTACCGCAAAGCACAAGGTAGACAGTGCAATAATGACTAAAGCAGCATCCATTAGATGAAATAAACCATATGGCTTTTTACAAAAATGAAGTTAATTGTTTCTTATCTGCGGTTTGTAGATATATGTTTGCCAGCATGATCCCGTACTGAGGGAACATTAACCACTTTAGCCCCGTAGGATTTTGCTGCTCAATGACCAGGCCACTTTTTTCAACTTGGCACTGCCCGACTTTAACTGACAATTGCGCAATCATGCAATGCTGCACCCAAACAAAATTTATATCCTTTTTTTCCCATAAACAGAGCTTTCTTTTGGTGGTATTTGATCACCTCTGCGCTTTTTATTTTTTGCGATATTAATAAAAAAAGAGTGAAGATATTACGAAAAATTGACATTTTCTACTTTGACTGTTAAAAAATATGCAATAAATTCAATTTTTGTCATATATTTAGGCCAAAATGTATTTAGCTACATGTCTTTGACAAAAAAATTCTCAATGAGCGTATTTTTATCCACTTTAAGACCGGAAGATTTTACCCCCTTCCTGACCAGTCCATATTTTGCAATTCGGCACTGCGCAAATTTAACTGACAATTGCGCGGTCATGCAATGCTGTACCCAAACAACAAAATTTATGTCCTTTTTTCCCATAAACAGAGCTTTCTTTTTGTGGTATTTGATCACCTCTGCGCTTTTTATTTTTTGCGATATTAATAAAAAAAGAGTGAAAATATTACGAAAAATTGACATTTTCTACTTTGACTGTTAAAAAATATCCAATAAATTAAATTTTTGTCATATATTTAGGCCAAAATGTATTTAGCTACATGTCTTTGACAAAAAAATTCTCAATGAGCGTATTTTTATCTACTTTAGGACCAGAAGGTTTTACCCCCTTCCTGACCAGGCCATATTTTGCGATTCGGCACTGCGTTAATTTAACGGACAATTGCGCGTCCGCGCGATGCTGTACCCAAATTAAATCTATGTCCTTTTTTTCCCCACAAATAGTGCCATCTGTTGGTGGTATTTGACCACCTGTGCAATTTCTAATTTTTGAAAAAAAGAGCGACAATTTTGAAAAAGAAAAACAATATTTTTCACATTCTGATATATAACATTCCCAAAAAAAATTTAAAAATCTAAATTTTTTTAACATTTTAGGCCAATTTGTTTTCTGCTACATATTTTTGTTAAAAACAAAGGGCCAGTTTACTGTGCTTCAGGCTTTAGGGGGTGGACTGTGGCCAGTGGGAGTAGAAACATCCCTGGCCTCAGAGTCAGTAAATTATATTCCATCGTTGATTTTAGCAGGAGAAATAGAGCCCCATTATTGGTGTAATTTGGAGGGATAGTGCCCCATCATTGGTGTCATTTGGAAGGATAGTGCCCCATCATTGGTGTCATTTGGAAGGATAGTGCCCCATCATTGGTGTCAGTTGAAGAAATAGGGGGAGATTTACTAAAGCTGGAGCGTGCAAAATCTGGTGCAGTTCTGCATAGAAACCAATCAGCTTCCCGGTTTTATTGTCAAAGCTTACTTGAACAAGCTAAAGTTAGAAGCTGATTGGCTAAAATGCACAACTGCAGATTCTTTGTGCACCAGTTGCCCCATAGTGCCTCATCAATGGTATCAGTGGCAGGAATGGTGCCCCATCACTGGTGTCAGTTGGAGGAATAGAGCTCCATTGATGGTGTCAGTGGGAGGAATAAAGTCCCATTGATGGTGTCAGTGGGAGGAATAAAGTCCCATTGATAGTGTCAGTGCAAGGAATGGTGCCCCGTTATTGGTGTCAGTGAGCGGAATGGTGCCCCTTTATTGGTGTCTTTTGAAAGAATAGTGCTCCGAGGGCCCGATAAAGGCATGCAAAGGGGCCCAATTTGGAGACCAATGGTCTAAACTAATGATTTGGAACCACACTGATTGTTTCCTGTACTTTGTGATCACTATGGCAGCCAATAATAATAATCACACTGTTTTATTTTAATAGTCATCTCCAGCAGGTACCCTCCAGGGTGGATAGTTTACAGAGAAAGGAGAGTGGAGTGGTCTTCGGCACTACAGCAATGTCTTAATACAAAGTAATAGATGAACTAAAGTCTGCAAATACTCAGCTATCCTCCAGTGGTGATATGATGACCCCTTGCCAGTGGCAACATCTTTCTTTGTTTTGGGGGGTTTTGACATTTTTGATCATTATCAGGACCTGGACCTGGATCTGAACCCAGAACCTCTGCTATGTCTAGCAATGTCTCTAGCAATGTCTCTTCTTGCTGAGCTACCTGGGATGCAGGGCAGCAACCTGTCTGATCCATTGGATACTTCTGTCTTGTGTCTTGTTTCTGTTTCTGTTTAACTCCTAGATCCTCCCATGAACTTCCTATTTAAACGATGTCTTTGCACTTCCTATTTGCCCGATTGTTATGCTCTTTTCAGCCAATATTTCACTCTTGTCACTCCTGCTGCCATCCGTATCTTTGCTACCACTCATTACCAACCTTTGGTTTGTTCCTCGACTACAGTTCTGCTTGATCCCAACTTGCAACCACTTGTTACTGACCATTGGCTTGTTTACTGACTACAATTCTGCTTAATCCCAACCTGCAACCTCTTGTTACCGACCTTTGGCTTGTTTACTGACTACATTTTTGCTTGATTCGTACCTGCTATGTCTTTTACTGGACCCCGGCTTGTTCACCTCCTGGTGGGGCGATCCTGAAAACCAGGACCTGTGCCAACACTCAGCAAAACCCATCTCCACCATCAGGAGCTCTGGTGAACACTGTTTAGTACTTGGTACACTGGTTAGGACTCTGCACCTCAGGAAAACTTGCGTCATCCACAATGGCGACCTGATTCTGTACTTATCCAGCTGTTTGGTGAGTGTCTCGCTATTGCTATAGCTACTGGCCTCTAAGCCTGGCCCCAGTTCTTGAAAGTTATCTTGATTGGGAAGATGTAGCAAGGGATGACCAAGAATTCCTTCATGTTGGCAACGAAGCATGACTAGAATGTACATGCATGTGCAGCTTAAGATGTATTTATTGCAGAAGAGACATAGGGAGGCCAATTCAGTATTTCTCTTCTGCAGTCAGAAACCTTTCTGATTTCATATTTTTAGTTCATGGTCAAGGTTATTCTTTAAAGAACTAAGCAGATAATTTGTGGCCCTTTGTATCCATTGAAGGCTAAAAGTAGTCACTACATAAATAATGTTCCCTGCATCATTCTCCTGTGAGGAAAGCATGATGACACCCCCCAGAGGGGGGGGCATCTTTGGTCATTATCAGGACCTGGATCTGAAACCAGAACCTCTGCTGTGTCTAGCAATCTCTTCTTGTTGAGCTACCTGGGATGCAGGACAGCACCCTGTCTGATCAGTTGAATACTCCTGCCTTGTGCCTTGTTTATGTTGAACTTTGAACTCCTAGCTGCGCCCATGAACTTCCTATTTAAGCCATGCCTTTGCACTACCTGTTTGCCTGATTATCAGTGGCGGCTGGTGAAGTTTTAAGATGGGGGGGGGGCACAAGACCCCGCCCTTCCATTGACCCCTCCCATTTCTCAGAAGCCCCACCCCTTATAGACTCCACCCATTTTGTCCCCTGTATTTTGCTTGTGTGAACCAATTCTCCCGATATATCACATATTAAGGGGTCCATCAGTGCTAGTATATCCCATAATAGGGAACAGGGGCCCTATTATGGGATATACTGTGAGAGACATCCTATTATGGGATACATGGACTGAGAGAGGCACAAACCCCACAGTACAAACCCCTCAAGCACAAACAACTCAAGCACAAACCCCACAGTACAGGCCCTCTAGCATAAACCCCACAGTACAGGCCCCTAGCACAAACCCCACAGTACATGCCCCCTTCAATATAGTGACCAGTATAAATGCCCCCTTTCAATGTAGTGACCAGCATACATGTCATCAATGCAGTGACCAGTATACATGTCCCCAATGCAGAGCTATGCGTGCGTGCCTCCAATGCAGTGACCACCAGCGTACATGTCCCCAATGCAGAGCTATGCATGCGTGCCTCCAGTGCAGCCAGTGACCACCAGTATACATGTCCCCCAATGCAGAGCTATGTGTGCGTGCCTCCAGTGATCACCAGTATACATGTCCCCCAATGCAGAGCTATGCGTGTGTGCCTCCAGTGCAGCCAGTATACATGTCCCCCAATGCAGAGCTATGCGTGCGTGCCTCCAGTGACCACCAGTATACATGTACCCCAATGCAGAGCTATGCGTGCGTGCCTCCAGTGACCACCAGTATACATGTACCCCAATGCAGAGCTATGCGTGCGTGCCTCCAGTGACCACCAGTATACATGTCCCCAATGCAGAGCTATGCGTGCGTGCCTCCAGTGACCACCAGTATACATGTACCCCAATGCAGAGCTATGCGTGCGTGCCTCCAGTGACCACCAGTATACATGTACCCCAATGCAGAGCTATGCGTGCGTGCCTCCAGTGACCACCAGTATACATGTACCCCAATGCAGAGCTATGCGTGCGTGCCTCCAGTGACCACCAGTATACATGTACCCCAATGCAGAGCTATGCGTGCGTGCCCGACTGAGAGCAGTGCACTTACCTGTGAGTCACGGCGGCTTCTCCCTCTCCTCTTCTTCGTTCGGCGGCGGGAAGGTGAGCGGCGCTTCTCCCTTTCGGCCTCTTCTGCGGCGGGTAACCGGCGCCGGCTTCTTCTCCGGACTGGACTCCTCTTCGGTGGCGGGAAGCTGACCGGGTGGTGACGGTGAGTGACTGATGCACGCACCGGCACCGCCCCCATTGCGACATCAGCGGCGTCGCAATCGGATTGTCCTGGATGATGATTGGTCCAGGCTGGAGCCTGGACCAATCACAGCCAGGATATCAGGAAAGTGGGGGTGTGATTATTTTTTAGGGGTAGGGGGGCGGCGCCCTGGCGCCCCCTATGCAGGGGCCGCCACTGCTGATTATTATACTCTACTCAGCCGATATTTCACCCTTGTCACTCCTGCTGGGCAGGAAGGGGGGGATGCATCATTTGAGACAGACTCCAACATTGAATCATTTGTTTTGTATTTCTAAACACCTTATATTTAAAAAAATAAATAAAAATAAGCACAGGAATTCTGTCTTGTTTTTCCATTTTGGCTGAAATTTACTTCTTGCTTCCTGAGTTGCCATACACACAGATCAATTTCTCTGCACAGCTGTGACAACAAGAACAATACAGGCTGTTTAATAGTCCAACATGAAATTATCAGTATTTTATTTAACCAGTTCTGGAACGGAAGGATTCGTCCCCTTAATGACCAGGCCATTTTTTTGTGATTTGGCACTGCGTTACTTTACCGAAAAATTGCATGGTTGTGCAACACTGTATCGAAATAAAATTGATGTCCTTTTTTTCCACAAATAGAGATTTCTCTTGGCGGTATTTGATCACCTTATTTTTTGCACTATAAACAAAATAAGAGCGACAATTCTGAAAAAAGAAAAAAAACAATATTTTTCACATTCTGCTATATAACATCCGCCCCCCCCCCCCATTTTTTAGCGGGCATTGCAGCGGACAGATCGGACCCCCTAACTGACATTTTTGACACTTTTGGGGGGACCAATGACATTACTACAGTATAAAACAGTTCTCCTGCGCTCAAGTGAAATGTGATGGAGGGAAGAGGAGTGCAACGGTTCAGCAGCATTTCTTGGCTCTGAAGGGGCTCGCCCTCGAAACGCGTCAACTTAGCCACAGCAGTTTCATGCGGTACACTGCATGCCTTTCAGCCTTGCGCAGTACTTTGGCTACCTTGGAGAGTCTATGTCAATCATGTTGATGTGTGTTACATTCACACCTGTTTAAATAAATGTTTTTAGTGGTAATGCACTAAGTCAGTGCGCCCCTTTCTTTTTTGTTGTTTTTTTTTTTGTTGACATTACTACAGTAATCAGTGCTAAAAAAATCCATTGTTACTGTAATAATGACACTGGCAGGGAAGGGGTAAACAGTATGGGTGATCAAGGGGTTAAATGTGTACCTAGGGGCGTGTTTCTAACTGTGGGGGGACGTGGCTTGTGAAATGATCATAGAGACGTGTGATCCTATATAGAAGGATCACAGGAGCTCTGTGATCATTCCAGGGAGAAGAATGGTCAGCTGTGTTTACAACAGCCTACCGTTCTTCTCTCTCAGCAGGGAGCGATTGCGGGTATCAGGCGGCAATTGCGCTCGCCCCCTAGCTGCCACCTACGTCAGTTTGCCTGGGAGAGCCACACTGCCGCAGTAAATATGCGGTAAGCGATCGGCAACCGGTTGATTTGCAGGCATTTCCTTTCACTTCCTGTTTAGCTATAGGACAGGAAGTGAAGGAAAATATCTGCAATGGGACACAGGTGGCAAAAAAAAAAAATATGACGGGTATTATAACCCTCCCTTGCTCTGTCCAAAAAATGTTTACAACAGCTGACTGTTCTTCTCTCTCAGCGGGGAATGATTGTGGGTGTCAGGCGGCAATTGCGCTCGACCCCTAGCTGCCACCAAGCGACCGACGTAGACCTACGTCAGTTTGCCTGGGAGAGCCACACTGCCACAGTAAATATGCGGTAAGCGGTCAGCAACTGGATGATTTGCAGGCATTTCCTTTCACTTCCTGTTTGGCTATAGGACAGGAAGTGAATGAAAATCTCTGCAATGGGACACAGGTGGCAAAAAAAAAATATGACGGGTATTATAACCCTCCCTTGCTCTGTCCAAAAAATGTTTACAACAGCTGGCCGTTCTTCTCTCTCTGCGGGGAGCGATCGTGGGTGTTAGGCGGCAATTGCGCTCGACCCCTAGCTGCCACCAAGCGACCGACGTAGACCTACGTCAGTTTGCCTGGGAGAGCCACACTGCCGCAGTAAATATGCGGTAAGCGGTCGGCAACCGGTTGATTTGCAGGCATTTCCTTTCACTTCCTGTTTGGCTATAGGACAGGAAGTGAAGGAAAATATCTGCAATGGGACACAGGTGGCAAAAAAAATATGACGGTTTTATAACCCTCCCTTGCTCTGTCCAAAATTTTTTTACAACAGCTGGCCGTTCTTCTCTCTCTGCAGGGAGCAATCGTGGGTGTCAGGCGGCAATTGGAGCTGCCTGCCCAGTGCATCGGCTTCCCTGTTGATAAGCGGGGGCGGGAGCGCTCTGCCGTCGGTGCACGCTCGCCCCCTAGCTGCCTGCGCGTGAATGACGTATACCTACGTCGGTTTGCGAAAGAGTGGCTGCCTGCCGCAGTCGTAAAGTGGTTAATAAATTGTATCTAAAATTCTGCCCTCATTGTACTCCAAGAAGTGTGAAGCTGCTCAGCAGGGGTTGGTTTTGACATCCTAAGCACCCTTATTATACTGGCATGCCAATAATATTCAGAACATCTCTGGAAAAGTGGATAATCAATAGTGACCCAACAAGTATTGTATGAAGCATTTCTATATGGAACTTTACACATGTAGGATGGAGATAAATAGTTTTGGTTTAAAGGTTACGCTACTTTCATGAAATCACCTGCTGTTTAATCCAAGAACCTGAAAAAAGAAAATTGCCTGGAATATTATATTATTAGCATGTAAATAAAGTAGCACGGTACTATCTCCACACATAAAAGAATATTGTTTTGGACGCCAGCTGTCTCTTAACACAAAACCATTCTGAAGGGAAAAAAAAATCTATTTTGTTGCTTAACAGGAACTGAAGGAGCAAAACTGAGCCCCCTCAGACAAAAAGAAGATTCATGCTTCAATATTCCGTAAATTTTATAGACTACACTACATCAAAAACATGACAGTATTTTTCTTTGGAGAACTGGCTTTTTAGTGATAAGGCATTTCATTCATTCCATCTTTCACACATGATGTATGGTCTCACTGTCCATTAAAGATAAACAGCTTTCTTGCGACGGGTCGAAAAAGGGAAGAAAAAGATAGTCGGTGCCATTTTCTCTATTCCTTTTTTGGTTGATTTTATTTGGAGTATGTTAAATTTAAATAGTAAAAATAGCCCGCGTTAATGGAATAATTGGAATAATAAAGACAGAGAAATATGTTTTTTGTAATGAAAAAATATTCTTAACATTTCTCATTGGACAGGAAGGTTGGGGCATAAGAAAGTATTTATCATCTTGAAACATGCAGGCACTGTAAATGTATTTCCTTTTCAGTAATGGTATTAAAAGGATAAATTAACCTTTTAAGTAAAAGGGCAGATACCCCAGACCTTTGCGTTAGTGACCTTCATAACTCAGAAGAAATGATGCAATGTTGGACCAGGCTATTAAAGGAGGAAACGGCACCAAGGCAGTAAATGTTGGATTGGCCCTGACCAAGCAGGAGATTTCAAACCAACAATGATCATTTAAGGTCAAAATCAAATACAGGCATACCCCACTTTTAAGTACACAATGGGACCAGAGCATGTATGTAAAACGAAAATGTACTTAAAGTGAAGCAATACCTTTTTTAATTTCTCAATGCATGTAAATACACTAGCTCCATAGGAAATCTTGGTCTGCTTAACATGGCATTGCTCCCAAACCATGTGACAAGGACACCAAGCTTGGGGAGCATGTTAAGGGGATCCAGGACTATGACATGGTAGATTACCTAGGCAAGCTGGCTGGCCGGCCACAAAAAGGATATGTTGTAGTCCTGGGTCCCCTCTCGGTGCTCCCTAAGTTTGGTATCCCTGTCACTTATGGTTTGGGAGCAGTGCCATGTCAAGCTGACCAAGATTTCTTAGACACCAATGTTAAAAACCGGGAGTAGTGTCATGCCAAGCTGAACAAGCTGTGTCCTTACTCGCGAGTGTATGTAAAGTGAGTGTACTTAAAGCGGGGTATGCCTGTATAGAGAAAGTATGGGTTTTAAGGGCCAATTGGGTGAAGGAAAACCAAGAATCGATACCTTCAAAATTAAACATTTTATTAATTTTAAACATATAAAATATTACAGTGTATACACGAGGGACCACCGTAATGGACAAGGAATCCCTCAGATATTCACCAATACATTAAAAACAGCAGCACAGAAATATATCCCTGGTAGGGGAACAATACATGCTTCAAGCCGATGTTGGTGCAAGAAGTCTTTGTTGATATTCGGTTTGAGGGTCCCAATGAGCCAACACGTTTCGCACCGGGCTTCGTCAGGGCCAGAGAGACCGAGCAATACCGATATTTCTTGCTGTGTGTGGGAGTATTGATAGTAGGCAGGATAATTAATCCCTATAATCGTAAGTATCTTATGACAACGGCTGGTGATGTAGACCAGTCTACGTCTTATTTCTTCAACTGGTATAGAGCCCTTGTATTGTACCAGCAATCCTTTGAGTGTGTACCTCTGTAGAGGTTCCCCCTCTTAGCGGCTTCACAAGCCAAAGAAGCACTGTACTGTGGCTCCTTAATGTCTTGCCAAAGACATAATTCTCCAACCCATACTTGGGGTCCAGTTTATTGGAGGAGACTTTTCAAGGACAGACCACACAGTGCTGGAGTATACTCCAGTATAGTCCAAAAGAGGGTATAGAGACAGAATATTGGATGGTTCCCATTATATACCGTTCACAGCCATGATGTAATATTCATGACCTTCCGGGATAGTAGCTCTCCGTGTATCCTGCCTGATCATTTAAGGTAATTTTCTTACTACTAGGACAAGGTCCTATGGCCAGTGATGGGACAAGGTCATCTAGAGCCCAGGGCGAAAATGCAAAATTGCATCCCCCCCCCCAAGATGTGTGAGCATTTTGCTGCTATCTTGCCTACACACCCCACAGGGGCCTTTTCCTTTCTTTTCCAGGGTTCTGACAACTGTCGTGTTCATACTCCCTCTAGGATCCTGCTTCTACTTTGCCCACATTTCCTTCAGGAGCCTGTTCCTGTCATGTCTATATTCCCTTCTGGACTTTGTTGCTCTCCTGTCTATACAGCCTCCAAGGGTCTGGTCTTTCCTGGCCAGGATTCTGTTTCTATCTTGTCAACAAACCATTCAGGTCTTGTCTATACTCCCCCAGAGAGGCTTCTGCCATCTTGTCTACCCGCTCTCTGAGAACATTTTATTTTCTTGTCCACACTTCTTCAGGAGCTTGCTCCTAACTTGCCTAAACTTCCACCAAAAAACCTTCTCCTATCTTGTCTATACTCCATCCAGGAGCCTACTACTACATTGTCCACATATTCTTTAAGAGCCTACTCCTAACATGTCTACATTCCCTCGGACCCTGCTGTTATCTTGCTTACAGTTTACCCCCACCCCCCAGGATCGCCTTTCTTTCTTTTCCAAGATTCTGATCCCATCATGTCCAGGCTCTATCCAGGAGTTTCCATCTATCTTGTCCAAACTCCCCCAAAGTGCCTGTTCCTATCTTGTCTACATGCCCCCAGAAAACATTTTATTTTCTTGCCCACACTCTTCCAAGTTCCTACTTCTATCTTGTCTGCACTCCTACAGAAGCCTGCTCCTATCTTGACTACACATCCTCCAAAAGCCTGTCCTTTTTTTGTCTAAACTCTTTTTAGGGGCCTGCTACTATCTTGTATAAGCTGCCGCTAAGAGCATGTTCTTCTCTTGTCCATACTCTTTCTAAAAACCTGCTCCTATGTTGTCTAGACTATTGTCTCTTGGATAGGACAATAAACCTCCATATAGGAGCACAGTTGACTTATCTTAAGGCGGGTAAAAAATGGCACTATAGAGTGGCAGTAGTTAGATGTTTACTGTGAGCAGCCAAACCTGTATATATATATATATATATATACACTTTTTTGTGTGTGTGTGTGTGTGTGTGTGTGTATACAGAATCTCACAAAAGTGGGTACACCCCTCACATTTTTGTAAATATTTTATTATATCTTTTCATGTGACAACACTGAAGAAATGAGACTTTGCTACAATGTAAAGTAGTGAGTGTGCAGCTAAGTGAAAAAGTCTAAATTTGGCCCAAAGTGTCAAAATTTTGTGTGACCACCATTATTTTCCAGCATTGCCTTAACCGCCTTGGGCATGGAGTTCACAAGAGCTTCACAGGTTGCCACTGGAGTCCTCTTCCACTCCTCCATGACGACATCACAGAGCTGGTGGATGTTAGAGACCTTGCGCTTCTTCACCTTCATTTTAAGGATGCCCCACAGATGCTCAATAGGGTTTAGGTCTGGAGACATGTTTGGCCAGTCCATCAGCTTTACCCTCAGATTGCCAAAACCCTGAAACTGAGCTGCAGCACAGTGGCCAAGACCATACAGTAGTTTAACAGGACAGGTTCCACTCAGAACAGACCTCGCCATGGTCGACCAAAGGAGTTGAGTGCATATGCTCAGCATCATATCCAGTGGTTGTCTTTGGGAAATAGACATATGAGTGCTGCTAGCATTGCAGCAGAGGTTGAAGGGTTGGGGGGGTTAGCCTGTCAGTGCTCAGACCATACCCCACACACCGCATCAAATTGGTCTGCATGGCTGTTGTCCCAGAAGGAAGCCTCTTCTAAAGATGATGCACAAGAAAACTTGCAAATAGATTGCTGAGAACAAGCAGACTTAGGACATGGATTTCTGGAACCATGTCCTGTGGTCTGATGAGACCAAGAAAAAAGTATTAGGTTCAGATGGTATCAAGAGTGTGTGGCAGCAACCAGGTGAGGAGTACAAAGACAAGTGTGCCTTGCCTACAGTCAAGCATGGGGGTGGGAGTGTCATGGTCTGGGGCTGCATGAGTGCTGCCGGCACTGGGGAGCTACAGTTCATTGAGGGAACCATGAATGCCAACATGTACTGTGACATACTGAAGCAGAACATGATCCCCTCCCTTCAAGGACTGGGCTGCAGGGCAGTATTCCAACATGATAATGACCCCAAAGACACTTCCAACATGGCCACTGCCTTGCTAAAGAAGCTGAGGTTAAAGGTGATGGACTGGCCAGCTGTGGGGCATCCTCAAACGAAAGGTGGAAGAGTGCAAGGTCTCTAACATCCACCAGCTCTGAGACATTGTCATGGAGGAGTGGAAGAGGACTCCAGTGGCAACCTGTGAAGCTCTGGTGAACTCCATGCACAAGAGGGTTAAGGCAGTGCTGAAAAATAATGGTGGCCACACAAAATATTGACGCTTTGGACCCAATTTAGACTTTTTTACTTATGGGTGTACTCATTTTATTGCCAGCAGTTTAGACATTAATGGCTGTGTGTTGAGTTTTTTTTTTGAGGGGACAGCAAATTTACACTGTTATACAAGCTGTACACTCACTACTTTACATTGTAGCAAAGTGTAATTTCTTCAGTGTTGTCACATGAAAAGATATAATAAAATATTTACAAAAATGTGAGGGGTGTACTCATTTTTGTGAGATACTGTATATATATATATATATATATATATATATATATATATATATATATATATATATACAGTATGTGTTCTGTAACTCATCCATTAAGTGCCTCATACCATTCTGTGCTGAAATATGGGCAATACACCCTCTCAGCCAACTAATAGGAGCTTTAGCTTCCTGGGTTGACCACAGTCAAAGTGTAGAAACATTCAAGGAAAAAATGAAGGACCAGTGACTAATGTCCCATGTGCATTGGGTGTTTATCCCCAGTATATGAGATCCTGGTGTTTAGGTGCAAGCAGTAGGCACAGGCGCACCATCCAGCCATGTTGCCAACAGCCTGCTTAGCAGTGGTAATGACAATTAGGCAAGTATGAACCCATTGGCTGTCCAAGAGGAATCACGATGGGTATAATTGAATTCAGATGACTGAGGACATCTAATGACAAAAAGGAATTTCTTCGAGAGACAGCTTCAGATTGAAGGTGAGTGTTATTGCACAAGCTGTTTACCAAATGACCTCTATTTTAATTTGAAAATTTAGATTTTTAGAAGTACCGCCAATGTAGGAATCATAAGCAGTAAGTATAACATAATTAAAGTTGTTGTAAATCCTAACATATACCCAGTGAAGTCACTTGACACAGGTGATACACAGAGATTAAACAAATGCTCCTACATAAGTTGTACCTGTTTATTTACAACCCTTTCTCCTCTACAGCCTTCTAAAACATGCAGGTCAAAGGCTATTCTTAGCTCCATCAGGCAGGGGGATCTGACATCACTGCACAACACTGAGTGTAATCTGAGACCTGAGTCCCAGTCACATAGGTAAACATGCACAGCTAAAGGCTGCCAATCACCTTCTGTGTGCTGGCAGGGGGGCAGGGTCATCGCCCGAGTTTCTGTGGTGTCGGGATAACCTGTCAGAAGTGGTTTATACAGATAGCAGAGGCAAGAGAGATCAGATAGGAATCACATTTTGTGATTTGGACTGAGCCAAGCACAGACTACAGGGGAATATACTTTGTTAATTTTTCATTCCAGAGGTTTTTTAGCCACTTTAATGTGGAAATGAAGAAATGTTCCGGAACTCTTTTGCCTTTATAGTGTATAGCTTATCACATAATGATTGTTCTATATTCCATATTACATTGTGATTGTTCTATATTCCATATTACATTGTGATTGTTCCATAGAGCAGTTTTCCTTCAACAAACACTTTAGATTATTTATCTGAACTTTAAAAAAAAAATGACATTAACAAATAATCACCATGTATTTTCCAGAAAGGCTAACCAAAATCTGAAGCAGCAGTGGGAAAATGTATGACCGCACTTTCAATAATTGGACTTGAGCTTGCATGCTGCTTTAATCTTTCAGAGTATCCTGAAGCTACATCCAGGATAATATTATATTTTCATTTTTTTGGGAAGCTTTGACTCGTACTTAAAAATAAATACATATCCCTGCTGAGCTATGCATGCAAAGATACAAATGATATATCATTTTAATTAAAGAATAAAAAAAAAAAAAAACAACAACCAGGGGATTATTATTGTTCCAATTTTTATAAAGTAATTATATGTAACATGTTATTGCCAACATTTCAAAGGCTTAAACTTTCTTTTATGTCCATTGGCAGTATTTTATTTTATTTTTAATCAAAACTTAGTTTTTCTTTGGCCAAAACTTTTTTTTTTTTTTTTTTGGTTTTGAATAGAGTAGGGGAAAGTTAGAACCTCTAATACATTCTGTTGCTGGCTCTGTCCATGATGGGGAGATTTAAACATGTGTAATTCGTTTAATTACGATTTAAAATTCAGAGAAATTTTTCATTATTCAGAGACTCAGATGTATCCAAATTACAGAATCACAACAGTAATGAATTTCAACGAATCCAAAATAAATTATAACAAAACTAATTAACCAAATTGTATTGGAAAATTAATCTTCTTTTTAATTTTATTCTGTTCTATTCTATTCAATTTTGTAAAGCTGCCTGAGTAGGAATCATCATCTTATTTCACTTTTCTACCTTACTGCATTTATTTTATTGCAATATGTTTCCATTTTTAATTCAAAATGTATTTTCAAATTCAAGTTCGGATCATTTCAAATTGATTTGAAAATAATGAACATATGAAACAAATTTGAAAATACAAAACAAATTCAGAAAACAAATCATTCTAACAATGAATTTGACTAAACAAATTTATTATCTTAAGGAACGAATCTGAAACAAAACAAATATTTCCGTCGTGCACATCTCCGGGGAGATTTACTTTTTCTGTTTGTCCTATTTTACCATTATCACCAGTACCAAAAGTGATGGGAAATCCAAAATTTTACAGTTCTAAACTAGAATGTATTGGAAATGGCTTCTTAATCTGGCTATACACCATTAACCATTAGAATTGTACTCGCAAATTTAAATTTTAACCACTTCTGGACTAGAAGGATTTGCCCCATTTTTTGCGATTCGGCACTGCGTTATTTTAAAGCGGAGTTCCACCCTAAAATGAAAGTTCCGTCCATCTTCTTGCTCCGGGTCACCTGAAAAACAAATGGATAATCGCAATTTTTTTTTTTTACTTACCTTTTTTAGAAGAAAATATATTCACCTTACTTCCTCTTCCTCCCCTAGGCGGCCACGGCCCGTCGTCACTTCCTGGCTTGCAATGATTCCTGGGAGCTGAACGTCATCGCTCCCAGGAATCAATGCACCTGCACCGACCCCGACGTCAGTTCCGGTGCAGGCGCCGTCATACCTTGCTAAACAGCTTCTGGGCATGCCCAGAAGCTGTGCAGGGATGATGCTGCAGCCCCGGAAGTGACGGGGGGGCCGGCGCAGTGCATCATGGGACCGGAGAGGACGGAAGAGGATGCAGAAGAGGATCGCGCTGGCTTCAAGCTGCCCACACCTGAGATGGCAGCGCTGGAGAAGACATTTTCAAGGTAAGTATTTCTTCTTGCAGGTAAGTGCAACCCGGGACAGTTCAGAGGCTATCCATTGTGGAATGTACTAGCCCTGACTGTCCTGGGGGTATTTTTAAGTATTTTTTTTGGTTTTAGGTGGAACTCCGCTTTAACGGACAATTGCGCGGTCGTGCGACCCTGTACCCCAAAAAAAGTTGATGTCCTTGTTTTCCCACAAATAGAGCTTTCTTTGGGTGGTATTTGATCACCTGTGCGATTTTTATTTTTTGCGCTATAAACAAAAAAAGAGCGACAATTCTGAAAAAAAAAACAATATTTTTCACATTCTGCTATATAACATTCCCCCCCCCCCCCAAAAAAAAATTAAAAAATCAAACTTTTTTAACATTTTAGGCCAATTTGTTTTCTGCTACATATTTTTGGTAAACATAATCGCAATAAGCGTAATTTGATTGGTTTGCGCAAACCTTATCGCATCTACTAACGGCGGGAAAGATTTATGTAATTTTTATTTAATGTTTTACTAGTAATGGCGGCGATCTGCGATTTTTAGCTGGACTACGACATTACGGCGGACAAATTGGACCCCTAACTGACATTTTTGACACTTTTGGGGGACCAGTGACATTTCTACAGTAATCAGTGCTAAAAATGTGCATTGTTACTGTAATAATGACACTGGCAGGGAAGGGGTTAACACAGTGGATGATCAAGAGGTTAAATGTAAGCCTAGGGGTGTGTTTCTAACTGTATGGGGTTGGGCTTGTGAAATAATCATAGAGACCTGTGATCCTATATAGAAGGATCACAGGCACTCTGTGATCATTCCAGAGAGAAGAACGGTTAGCTGTGTTTACAACATCCGACCGTCCTCTCTCAGCGGGGAGCGATTGCGGGTGTCTGGCGGAAATCGGAAGTTGTCGGCCCCATGCATCGTAGTCCCCACTGCCGGAAGGGGGGCGGGAGCGTTCCGCCGGCGGTGCACGCTCGCCCCCTGGCTGCAGGTGCGCGACTGACGTAGAGCTACGTCGGTTCGCGCAGGGGGGCCAGCCTGCCACAGCAAATTTGCGCGGGCGGTCCTTTGGTGGTTAAGTAGCCTTGCAAGATTTGAAAGCAACTTTTTTGTGTATGTGTCCATTATTCTCTATGGTTTAATTTATATATTGGCCTTTATAGCAGCACCAATCTTAGAAATGTGTGTTTAGGGTGTGCCCCCCAATATCTTGTTTGTTTGCCATTTTAACTCTATTGCATATACCAGCACTTTCAGTAGAAATACAGCATCTGCACATTCAGATTTCAAAGTCTAGGCTGGCCAGCTTGAATCAACTCTAGTTTCCACTTTCTTCCTGGCCTTAGTGGCCAGCTTGGCATATATGGCACAATATGGCCATATGGTGTGACTAAATCCCCATATTTACTTATTAAGATCAGGTGTTTTTAAGTAGCCTTGCAAGATTTGAAAGCAACTTTTTTTGTGTATGTGTGTGCTATTATCCATGAGTTAAAATGGCTTAAATAGTTACATAGTTTCATAGCAGGTGAGGTTGAATAAAGACAACAGTCCATCCATTTCAACCTGTGTAGGTGTGTGTGGTCGTAATCATTTCCCATACCCCTGAATGTTTTGATCCTTGAGATGTACATCCAAGAGTCTTTTAAAAATAGCCATACTCCCCACAGTAACTACCATTTGTGGTAGAGAATTCCACAGTCTTGTAGCCCTTACTGTAAAGAACCCCCTGCGTAGCCTGAGGTTAAAACGCTTCTCCTCTAAACGCATTATATGGCCTCATGTCCTCATGCATTCCTTGCGACTGAATCATTTTTTTTCTATGCTGAGATCACCATTGAGGTATTTGTAAATTGCTATCATGTCACCTCTCAGGCGTCTCCTCTCTAGGGAGAATAAATCAAGCTCTTGTAAGCGCTCTTCATAATTAAGGTCCTTCAATCCCCTAATCAGTTTAGTTGCCCTTCTCTGGACTCTTCCCAGCTCCAACACGTCCTTCCTGAGGGCTGGCGACCAAAACTAAACAGAATACTCCAGATGCGGTCGGACCAGAGTTTTATAAAGTGGAAGGATTATAGTCTTATCTCTGGAATACATCCCTTTCTTTATGCATGCTAATATTCTGCTGGCTTTGGCAGCTGCAGCTTGACATTGCATGCTATTGCCAAGTCTATCTTCCACTAAGACTCCCAGATCTTTCTCCATTTTTGATTCCCCAGGGGTCCCCCCCCCAAAAGTGTATTGGGCATTTATGTTTTTGACGTTTATAAACTGGTGTTTATGACGTTAGATAAATTTGCACAATTGAAGCAAAATCAGATTTCAAAGTCAATGCTGGCCAGCCTATATCAACGCTAGTTTCCACCTTCTTCCTGGCCTTAGTGGCCAGCTTGGCATGTATGGCACAATATGGCCATATGGTGTTATGTTTATCCCCATATTTACTTATTAAGATCAGCTAGTTTCCACCGTCTTCCTGGCCTTAGCGCCCAGCTTGGCATATATGGCACAATATGGCCATATGGTGTGACTAAATCCCCATATTTACTTATTAGGATCAGTTGGTGTCCACCTTCTTCCTGGCCTTAGTGGCCAGCTTGGCATATATGGCACAATATGGCCATATGGTATGACTAAATCCCCCATATTTACTTATTAGGATCAGTTAGTTTCCACCTTCTTCCTGGCCTTAGTGGCCAGCTTGGCATATATGGCCCAACATGGCCTTAAATCCCCATATTTACTTATTAGGATCAGCTAGTTTCCACCTTCTTCCTGGCCTTAGTGGCCAGCTTGGCATATATGGCCCAACATGGCCTTAAATCCCCATATTTACTTATTAGGATCAGCTAGTCTCCACCTTCTTCCTGGCCTTAGTGGCCAGCTTGGCATATATGGCACAATATGGCCTTAAATCCCCATATTTACTTATTAGGATCAGCTAGTTTCCACCTTCTTCCTGGCCTTAGTGGCCAGCTTGGCATATATGGCACAATATGTCCTTAAATCCCCATATTTACTTATTAGGATCAGCTAGTTTCCACCTTCTTCCTGGCTTTAGTGGCCAGCTTGGCATATATGGCACAATATGGCCATATGGTATGACTAAATCCCCATATTTACTTATTAGGATCAGGTGTTTTTAAAGCGGAGTTCCGGCCACAGAATCATTTTTTTTTTAAATACTTCCCAAAGAGTGATCCCCCCACCTTCATACATCCACTAATCCGGTTTTAGACAGTTTAATAATGGATTGGCAATCATAAAATCTTACTTTATAAAAAGTTTGCTGAGTGCCGCCATCTTTGTCCTGGTCACCCGAAGCTGCAGTATGCAAATGTCTGTCCTGCTTCCTGGTTCAAGATGGAGGGGGCCGATGAATTCAGCGCACAATCTCGCGCATGCCCAGTACTATGCGATCGGCATAGTAAGGGTTTCCATAGGGACGGCTGAGCTCCGCCTATCATCGTGTAATTTCCTGTTTGCAAATAACGCGATGAGAGGAGCGGCCGGCCACCTACGTCACTGCCCAATGCCTCCTGGGAGTGATGAGTAAGAGCTCCCAGGACGCATTGCAGGACAGGAAGTGAAGGCGCGGGCCGCGGCCACAGAGGGAGGAAGTTGAAGGAACGGTGAGTATATTTTCTTCTGAAACAAGGTAAGTAAAAAAAAAAAAATTCGGGAATATCCAATTCTTTTTCAGGTGACAATAAGGAAGCGGATGGCACAAAATCTAATGTAACGGTTTTGCGGCCGGAACTCCGTTTTAACCACTTGCCGACTGCCTAACGACTATTTACGTCGGCAGTCAGCCCCTCACAGGCAAAGCGACGTAGTACTATGTCGCTAGCATGTGAGGCTCTGGGGAGCGAGCGCGCGCGTGTCCGCCGGGCACTCGCGATTGTCCGGTACAGCGGGAGAAAGGCAGACGGCTAATGTCAACACAGCCGCCTGTCATTCTCCCCTGTGTAAGAATGATGATCATACGGTTCTATTATGTAGGACCGTTGATCTCTGTTCTTACACCTCAAGCCACAGCCAATCACAGTTAGAAGCATTCCCCTAGGGACACACTTAACCCCTCCCTCTCAAAAAAAGTTAACCCCTTCACTGCCAGTGCCATTTTTACAGTAACAGTGCATATGTATAGCACGGATTACTGTATTAATGTCACTGGTAACCCCAAAATTGTCAAAAAATGTCAGTCAAGGGTCCGATCTGTCCGCCGCAATGTCGCAGTCCCGCAAAAAAAAAAATCGCAGAACGCCGCTATTACTCGTTTAAAAAAACAACAAAAATGACAAAAAATCTTTCCCTTAGTTAGTAAACGCAATAACTTTTGCGCAAACCAATCAAAATACACAAATTGGCCTAAAATGTTAAAACATTTTGATTTTTACATCTTTTTGGGGGAATTTCATATAAAAAAAATGTGAAAAATATTGTTATTTTTGCAAAATTGACGCTCTTTTTTTTTTTTATAGCGCATGATCAAAAAATCGCACAGGTGATCAAATACCACCAAAAGAAAGCTCTGTTTGTGGGAAAAAAAAGGACGTCAAATTCGTTTAGGTACAACCAGGGGCGTAACTACAGGGGTTGCAGGGGCTGCAATCGCTACCGGGCCCCATGCTCCAGGGGGCCCGGTAGCAAACCAGTGGGTGAACTTCCAGGATCGCAAAGGTCACACTTGCGACTGGACCCTGGCATTGCACCACTGTGGGGAGGCCCCAAGATTGCAGGAAGGGGGCCCACAAGATTGCAGGAAGGGGGCCCACTGCAGAACTTGTGAAAGAATCCTGCTGTGGGACCGTAATAAAAGGCCATGCAACGAGTGTAAAGAGCCCCAGGATTAGTGGGAAGAGCCCTGGGCTTGAAGGTAAGGGCCCCGGCCAGGGGTCTGGGGGGCCCTTCATGGTTTCTTGCATCAGGGCCCTGAAGGTTCTAGTTACGCCTCTGGGTACAACGTCGCACGACCGCGCAATTGTCCGTTAAAATCACGCAGTGCCGAATCACAAAATAGGCCCTGGTCAGGAAGGGGGTAAAATCTTCCGGGGCTTAAGTGGTTAAGATCAGCTAGTTTCCACCTTCTTCCTGGCCTTAGCGCCCAGCTTGGCATATATGGCACAATATGGCCATATGGTGTGACTAAATCCCTATATTTTCTTATTAGAATCAGCTAGTTTCCACCTTCTTCCTGGCCTTATTGGACAGCTTGGCACATATGGCAGAATATGGCCATATGGTATGACTAAGGCTGGCCATACACTATACAATTTTCTTGTTCAACTTTCCTTTAGATTTACCAAAACCATGTAATATAGGGTCAAACCTAAGCACTTTCAATTTATATGCAGTCAGGCAGGCCCTTGCACTACATAGTTTAAGGTAAATCTAAAGGAAATGGAATAAGAAAATTGTATAGTGTATGGCCAGCCTAAATCCCCGTATTTACTTATTAGGATCAGGTGTTTTTAAGTAGCCTTGCAAGATTTGAAAGCAACTTTTTTTTTTGTGTGTGTGTGTATGTGTGCGCTATTATCTATGGTTCAGAGTTAAAATGGCTTCTCCACTAATTTCTCGCAATATAGCAGTTTCTAGTTGTACGAATGATCCCAAAGGAAGCCGGAATTTACACGTACAGTAATGTATGCGATTCTAGACCTCACAGATAGAAGATGTGTTGTTCTTTCTTCTAATGTGACACTATCATCTGTAACACCATCGCCTTCCTCCGAGCCTAGACGGGGAGAAGTGTAAATAAGATGATGAATGAATTAAGCAAATTAGAGTAATGGCCAAGGTTGTGGTAACATCACATTAATGTTAATAAATGCAAAATAATGCATTTGGGACAAAAACAAAGGAGCAACAAAAGGATTAATGGCAGGAGAGTTTCAACAGTGCCTAGAGAGGAGCCATTTTTCCAAGTGACTTAAGTAGGCACGCGGTAAAAGTAAATGTCACCGGGGGTGCCCTGACGTGTGGGAAGATAGATCTGCTAAACAAAGTGTTAGTGGTACAGTGCTGCGTGTAAGTTGTCACCTAGGATATGTGTTTTGTCTTGTAGAACATTTCGCAGAAGGACATAATTGTGGACGGTTAACTAGAGCATTGTGTATTGTTATCAACACGTAGTCATAAGGGAGTTTCAGCAAGAAGCATGCTTTGTGAATATTTCATAGATACTCCGAATGGGGTCACATCTGCACCTCGAGGCTAGAAGATATGAAAGTAATGAGCAGGGACCATATTATATAGGTGTAGCCTTGGATAGGCTGGAGCAAGCGCCTAGGTCAATGCAGAGGTTGCAGAGGCTAATATGTTATGGGATTTCCAAGGTTGCTTGGGACCAGCATAGGGACTTTCAAAGCATAAAATGAAGCTGAACGTTAATTGGAGGCTCACGCTGTGATGCGGCTATTGGAAAAGGCAGGCGAGTTGGCTCGGCTTATTAAAGATCAACTCCAGGGAAATATACATAAACACCCTCTAGTTCACTAATGTATTCCATTAGAAACCTTGAAATCGTTTTTTTCGAATTCAATGTAATTACCTGAAAATCTCTCTTTATAATAAGCAATCGCACACCAGAGGGAAGTTAAAAGCAAGCTGGCAGTGGGTGTGCTTGGCTCTGTAAGTTGATGAAAGGGAGGGGTGGAGAAATGAGGCCGGCTGATAGGATTGAATGAGAAGGCTTGGAGTGGGTGTAATTGGTGTGGTCATGTTCAACTAAAGTCCAAAGAGAAAGCAGGAGGAGGGGGTGGCAGCACAGAGCTTGTAAAATGTGCTGCTACTATGAATACATGTTGACCATCCCCATCCTAATGCCTCGTACACACGCATCGATTATTGGCTGGGAATTTTCGGCCAATGTCCGATCGGCCGATTTTCGGCTTGTTAGTATGATGCTTTCGACAACCGACTGCGACTTTTCGGCCGAAAAAAATCTGGTATGCAGGCTATAAAATTTGTGTTGGCCGTCAACATAACGGCCGATTTTTGTGCAGTCAGTACAGATTTCGGCAGACAAAAATCTGATGAGCAAGACTGGGCATGCTCAGAGAAGAAAAAACACACGGAAAGTAAACCAGCACATGACATCACTTCTGAAGTTGATTTTTGTTGGCCGAGAAAATCCGTGTGCAGTCTAGAGCACATTCCAACCAACACAACAACACTGGACAAAAGTCGGACGATCGGTCGGCCGATAATCATTGCGTGTGTACGAGGCATTAGGCCACATGCACATGGTCGCTTTTTGGCATACAATGTAATTTGAAGGAGTATTTAAACCACTTCTGGACCAGAAGATTTGCCCCCTTAATGACCAGGCCATTTTTTGGGATTCGGCACTGCATTACTTTAACTGACAATTTCGCAGTCGTGCGACGCTGCACCCAAATAAAATTGATGTCTTTTTGTCCCCACAAACAGAGCTTTCTTTTGGTGGTATTTGTTCACCTGTGTGATTTTTTTTTTTTGCGCTATAAACAAAAAAAGACAAACAATTCTGAAAAAAAAAAACAATATTTTTCACATTCTGCTATATAACATTCCTCAAAAAAAAAAAATTAATTATTAACCACTTTACCACTGGAGGATTTTGCTGTCTTACGACTGGCCCACTTTTTGTGATTCGGCACTGTGCGAATTCAACTGACAATTGCGCGGTCGTGCGATGCTGTACCCAAACGAAATTTACTTCCTTTTTTTCCAACAAACAGAGCTTTGTTTTAGTGGTATTTGATCACCTGTGCGATTTTTACTTTTTGCGCTATAAACAAAAAAAGAGCATAAATTTTGAAAAAATAACAATATTTTTCACATTTTTTTATATTAAATTCCCCCCAAAAAATGTAAAAATCTATTTTTTTTTTAACATTTTCGGCCAATTTGTTTTCTGCTACATATGTTTTGTAAAAAAAATTGCAAAAAGCGTATTTTGATTGGTTTGCGCAAAAGTATTGCGTTCACTAACAAAGGGAAAGATTTCTGTCATTTTTGGTGGGTTTTTTTAACGCGTAATGGCGGCGATCTGCGATTTTTTTTTGCGGTACTGCGACATTGCGGCGGACAGATCGGACCCTTGAGTGACATTTTTGACTTTTGGGGGTACCAGTGGCATTACTGCAGTAATCAGTGCTATAAATATGCACTGTTACTGTAAAAATGACACTGGCAGGGAAGGGGTTAATTTTATTTGAGAGGGAGGGGTTAATGTATGCCTGGTGCTTACTGACGTGTGTGGGGGGAGGGGACTGAGTGAGTCAGGGACAGATCGCATGTTCAGCTATGGTAATCACTGCAATCTGTCACTCCTTGTCACTGAGGAGATCCGCCCGCTTTGTTTACACAGGCGGGTGGACCTCCAAACTAGATTCCCCGACGATCGGGGAAGAGCAGCGGCGATCGCCACCTCTCCTCCCCTGGCCCGACTCCCGCTGTGACTGAAAACAGCGGGAGCGAGCCTCCGGCGGCGCGTGCGCCGCCCACAAGGGGCGGAGTCCAGCGATGTAGGTCTATGTCGCTGGACGATAACGAGCCACTTTGCTGCAGTAGCAGCAATGTGAGCAGTGCTAAAGCGGTTAATGACCAGGCCATTTTTTGGGATTCGGCACTGCATTAATTTAACTGACAATTGCGCAGTCGTGCGACTCTGTACCCAAATAAAATTGATATCCTTTTTTCCCCACAAACAGAGCTTTTCTTTTGGTGGTATTTGTTCACCTGCGCGATTTTTATTTTTTGCACTATAAACAAAAAAAAGAGCGACAATTCTGAAAAAAAATAATAATATTTTTCACTTTCTGCTATATAACATTCCTCAAAAAAAAAAAATTATTAATTAAAAATCATTTTTTTCCCCTCATTTTAGGCCAATTTGTATTCTGCTATATATTTTTGGTAAAAAAAATAAAAATACTAACTAGGATAAAGATTTATGTCATTTTTATTTATTTATTTATTTTTTAATAGTAATGGCGGTGATCAGCGATTTTTAGCGGGACTGTGACATTGCAGCGGACAGAACGGACCCCTAACTGACATTTTTGACACTTTTGGGGGGACCAGTGACATTACTACAGTAATCAGTGCTAAAAATATGCACGGTTACTGTAGTAATGACATTGGCAGGGAAGGGGTTGACCCAGGGGGCGATCAAAGGGTTAAATGTGTACCTAGGGGAGGGATTCTAACTGTATGGGAGTGGGGCTTATGGAATGACCATAGAGACCTGTGATCCTATATAAGAAACAATATGTTTCACTTTCTGCTATATAACATTCCCCAAAAAAAAGAAAGAAAGAAGAATCAATTTTTTTCATCATTTTAGGACAATTTGTATTCTGCTACATTTTTTTTCTTGGTAAAAAAACAAACAAACAATAAGCGTATTTTGATTGGTTTGCACAAAAGTTATTGCATCTACAAACTAGGGGAAAGATTTAAATCATTTTTATTTATTTATTTATTTAGTTACTAGTAATAGCGCCGATCAGCGGTTTTAAGCGGGACTGCGACATTGCGGACAGATCGGACCCCTAACTGACATTTTTGATACTTTTGGAGGGACCAGTGACATTACTACAGTAATCAGTGCTAAAAATATGCACTGTTACTGTAATAATGACACTGGCAGGGAAGGGGTTAACACAAGGGCGATCAAGGGGTTAAGTGTGAGCCTAGGTGGTGTTTTCTAACTGCCGGGGGGATATGCTTGTGAAATCAACACAGAGACCTGTGTTTCTAAATAGCAGGAACACAGGGGCTCTGTGTTGATAGCAGAGAGAACAACGGTCTGCAGATCGCAGTTGTCTCTACCCAGGGAGCGATCGTGGGTGCCCAGCGGCAATCATGGCCACCAGCCCCGTGGATCGGCTTCCCCGCTGCCTAATGGGGCCACAGCCGAGCCAACCTGGTGCAATATATCTGAGGTGGGCGGCTTCCCCGCTGGAGAGTGGGCGCCCCCCAGAATCACTCCCGCGAACCGCCGTATAACTGCGGCAGCTGGTCGGCAACTGGTTAATACCCCAGATACACAGTTACGGCATACAGCCACCCATAGTAATAAATGACTGTACTTAGGTTATTGCCACTTCTAGCAGTGGCGGCCAGGGTACTGAGGGCGCAGGGGTGCCGCCCCCCCCCCCCCATCCATGCATCCGGCCCCCTAATCTGCATGCAGGGGCGC
The DNA here is from genome assembly GCF_965119305.1 of Pelophylax lessonae. Classification (NCBI taxonomy): domain Eukaryota; kingdom Metazoa; phylum Chordata; class Amphibia; order Anura; family Ranidae; genus Pelophylax; species Pelophylax lessonae. The sequence continues at coordinate 21,755,460 of NC_138774.1, forward strand.
CGGACGTATGGAGTTCAATGGGGATTTTTTTTTTTGCATCACCTGATTAGAGCCTGAGGCTCTAATAGGGCGATGCAAAGGGTGGGCCCAGGGCACAGAGCAGTGCATCCCGAGCCCACCCATTGTGTGACAATAGCGAATGAGAATTTGCTATTGTCACACCGATCCTCCTCCTGGCCAATCAGGAAGTGCGTCCGATACGCGCTTCCTGATTTGCCGCAAGGCAAACCCCATGACATTGGCTGAGGAGGAGGAGGCGGGAGCGGAAGGACTGGAGGAGACATGCCGCCGGTCACCGGGACTGAGGAGAAGCTGCACACCACCGCTGCTGCTCCAAGTAAGTAAGGGGGCACGCACGCTGATCTCTGCATTGGGGGCATGTATGCTGGTCACTACATTGGGGGCATGTATGCTGGTCACTGCATTGGGGGCATGTATGCTGGTCACTACATTGGGGGCATGTATGCTGGTAACTGCATTGGGGGCATGTATGCTGGTCACTGCATTGGGGGCATGTATGCTGGTCACTGCATTGGGGGCATGTATGCTGGTCACTGCATTGGGGGCATGTACGCTGATCTCTGCATTGGGGGAATGATATGCTGGTCACTTTACTGAAGGGGGCACGCACGCTGATCTCTGCATTGGGGGCATGTATGCTGGTCACTACATTGGGGGCATGTACGCTGGTCACTGCATTGGGGGCATGTACGCTGATCTCTGCATTGGGGGAATGGTATGCTGGTCACTGCATTGAAGGGGGCATGTATGCTGGTCTCTGCATTGGGGGCATGTAGCTGATCTCTGTATTGAAGGGGGCATGTACGCTGGTCACTGCATTGAAGGGGGCATGTACACTGGTCACTGCATTGAAGGGGGCATGTATGCTGGTCACTGCATTGAAGGGGGCATGCACGCTGGTCACTGCATTGAAGGGGGCATGTATGCTGGTCACTGCATTGAAGGGGGCATGTACGCTGGTCTCTGCATTGGGGGCATGTACGCTGATCTCTGCATTGAAGGGGGCATGTACGCTAGTCACTGCATTGAAGGGGGCATGTGCGCTGGTCACTGCATTGAAGGAGGCATGTACGCTGGTCACTGCATTGAAGGGGGCATGTATACTGGTCACTGCATTGAAAGGGGGCACGCTGGTCACTGTGCATTGAAAGGGGGCACGCTGGTCACTCTGCATTGAAAGGGGGCACACTGGTCTCTCTGCATTTAAAGGGGGCACACTATACCTTAATTACTGAAGGCCCCTTTCACACTTTTGTGACCTCAAAGTCATGCAATTTTTTACAGCATTTTTTGCCGCAAAGCAATGCCTATTATATTTTTCAGTTTGCGCCCCCCAAAAATTTTTGAGCACCAGCCGCCACTGACTTCTAGGGTAAACCTGTGCATGCACATCGGTGTACAATCTGGTGCAGCTCTGCATAGAAACCAATCAACTTCCAGGTTTTATTGTCAATGCTGAATTGAGCAAGCTGAAATTAAAGTTTAACCACTTACTGCCTGCCCACCGTCAAATGACGGCCGGGGGGGGAGGTTACAGCTATTGTTCTGGGATGCCGTCATATTGCTAGAACACAGCGCGACCCTGATCTTAGTAAAGAACCAATGACATGGCTCTTTACCCATGTGATCGGCTGTGTCCAATCGCAGCCAGTCACATGTAAATGAGGAAGTGCCATTTATTGGCACTCCTCGCCTCACACTGTCAGAGTGTGTGGCGAGGAGAGCCAATCAGCGGCTCCTCCTCAAAGGGGAGACTACGACAGGTAATCAGGGCACTGATCATCAGTGCCCTGATTACAGAAAAGTGAAAAACAGTGCCAATCGGTGCCTATCACCAGTGCCCACAATCAGTGCCCATAGTGCTGCCAGTCAGTGTCCATCAGTGCCTGCTCATCTATGCTGCCCGTCAGTGCCCATCAGTGCTGCCTCTCAGTGCCCACCAGTGCCACCTATCAGTGCCCATCAGTGTGGCATATCAGTACCTCATCAGTGCCCATAAGTGCCACCTCATTAGTGCCCATAAATGCCACCTCATCAGTGCCTATCAGTGCAGCCTATCAGTGCCGTCAGTGCCGCCTCATCAGCACACATCAGTGAAGGAGAAAAAATATTTATTTTCAAAATTTACTCACAGAAAATAAGAAAAACTTTTTTTTTTCAAAATTTTCTGCCTTTTTTTTTTAAGAAATAAAAAACCCAGCAGTGATTAAATACCACCAAAAGAAAGCTCTATTTGTGTGAAATATGGGTACAGTGTAGCATGACCGTGCAATTGTCATTCAAAGTGTGACAGCGCTAAAAGCTGAAAATTGGCCTGGGCAGGAAGGGGGTGAAAGTGCCCAGTATTTAAGTGGTTAACTAAAGGCAAACCTTCTTTTTTTTCTTTTTTTTACTTTTTTAAATTTTAATGATTTACCCTCTCTATTTGTTCTGTTTACCCTTGTCATTGACAGTGAAAGTAAAAGAAAATCCCACATTTTGGGTTGCCTCCAGAAAAGTAATAGAGGGGAAATCTTTCAATGGGGACTAGAGTTGCCCCCTGTTCGGGATTCACCCGGACAGTCCAGGTTTTGAATCTTGTATCCAGGTTTCACCTGGACTAAAACCCAGACACATGTGTAGCACCCTCCTAGGTAGGTGCTAGGAAATGCATGGTTATGGCCCTGTTCTGCTTATCAGGAGGGTCTGATCTGTTAGTTAGCCGGTCACACGTTTCCAGGTGTGATTCACTGGGTCTGAGGGAGTGTCCCCACTGCAGCCAATGAGGGAGATCATTGGACAGTGGAGGAAACCTAGCCAGTGACACACTCTGTTTTATGTCAGTTCCAGTGGGAGGGCATTTCTGAAATGCATCCCGGGATTGGACATAAATAGGAGGGGAGCATGTTCATGTTACAGGAACTGGAGGCTTTTTGCCAGGAAGAATGGGCAGCTTTACCATCTGAGAAGATAAAGAGGCTCATCCACAAATACCACAAAAGACTTCAAGCTGTCATTGATGTTAAAGGGGGCAATACACTGTATTAAGAACTGGGGTGTGTAAACTTTTGATCAGGGTCATTTGGGTAGTTTCTGTTGTCATTATGATTTAACCACCTGCTGCCCATCATATAGCAAAATGATGACGGCAAAATGGTTGCACTATCCTGACTGGCCGTCATATGATGTCCAGCAGGAAAGACCGCTGGTGGTGCGGTGTGACGATCGGCGGCTCTCTTGACGGGGGGGGGGGGGTTGGGGTCTGTGCTGGTAATCAGAGCATTGATTACCAGTGCAGACCCTTGGGGGATGCCATTAGAGCCACCAGGGATTGCCCACCCATGGCCACCAGGGATGCCCACCCATGCCACCAGGGATGCCAATCAGTGCTCAGGAAGCCTGCCAGTGCCCTCCTCATCAGTGCTGCCCATTATTGCCATCTATCAGTGCCGCCCACCAGTGCCCATCATTGCCATCTATCAGTGCTGCCCACCTGTGCCCATCAGTGCCGCCTATTAGTGCCCATCAGTACCACCTATCAGTGCTGCCTATCAGTGCCCATCAGTGCCGCCTATCAGTGCCCACCAATGCTGCATATCAGTGCTACCTATCAGTGCCACATGCTGCCCACCTGTGCCCATCAGTGCCGCCTATTAGTGCCCACCAGTGCCGCCTATTAGTGCCCATCAGTGCCACCTATCAGTGCCGCCTATCAGTGCCCATCAGTCCTGCCTATCAGTGCCCACCAATGCTGCATATCAGAGCTACCTATCAGTGCCACATATCAGTGCCCATTAGTGCTGCATACCAGTGATGCCTATAAGTGCCCATCAGTGCTGCATATTAGTGCCTCATCAACAGGGCCACCACATCAGTGCCACCCCATCAGTGCCTCCTCATCAGTGCCTGTCATTGCGGCCTCATCAGTGCAGGAAAAGAGCCGGTTCACACGACTTCGAGGCGTCAGGACTTCGGGGGCGACCTATGAAGTCGCGTGCAATGCTGTGCACTGCGACTTCGGTGCAACTTGCGGGGACTTCACATAATGGAAGTCTATGCAAGTCGCTCTGAGGTCGTCCCGAAATAGTACAGGACCCTTTTTCTAAGTCGGAGCGACTTGTGTTGCTCCTATTAGAACAGGTCCTGTACTACTCAATGGACCGCGACCGACCGCGACTTGTTAGGCTGACAAGTCGCCTGACAAGTCGCGGCAGTGTGAATGGGCTCAAAAACTTATTTATTTACAACATTTTTTAATATAAACAAAAAAACTTTTTTTTCCCCAAACTTTTTGGTCTTTTTTTGTTTAGCAAAAAAGAAAAAACCTTGCAGTGATCAAATACCACCAAAAGGGGGGAAAAAATGACATAAACTTGGTTTAGGGAACAGTGTTGCATGACCGCGCAATTGTCATTCAAATTGCAACAGCGCTAAAAGCTGAAAATTGGCCTGGGCGGGAAGGGGGTGAAAGTTCCCGGTATTGAAGTGGTTAAAAAGAGAAAACACAGTTGATTGAAAAAAAAAATGGCTTCAGCCAAAAACTAACCATGAGTGAAAGAAAAGTTTTTGTGTTGCCATTCAGATTCTCAGAAAAATGGCCAAGAAATGATAAATTTTACCAGGGTGTGTAAACTTATGAGCACAGCTGTATATAAGCTCGTAGTAACCGGCCCTGCCATGATTCATAGTTATCCCAAGGCACGTGCCTTACTAAGCCCTAGGAACAGACACAGTTAACAATGCAAGTGGCAATCTCATTTGCATGCATGCTCCTGGAGAAAAAAAAAAAGTCTCATGATGTAACCAGATAGCGATTTGTGGAATCTATCCCAGAATACACACGCTATGAACCCGCTGCTTTTCATTTAGCGGAAACCATCAGCTGCAAAGCTTTGTGCGCAGGCTGATTGGTTGTTGTCGGAGAACAGAGCCTTCTGGTTGCCTGCTCAGAATATCACAGCTGTTCCCTGCGTGAATGCTATAATCATTGTTATTAGGGTGCAGGATTGGCATTCATATCTAACAACACACCTTCACATAACAGAGGGAAGCCTTTAGATGGTGAAAAGCAGAGCGGCGTTCCGCAGACGTTCACCTATTCCAATCAATTTACAATGTTTAGCTGTACAAAGTCATGTTGAATCAACTGCGGTATACATACAATTACAGAGATTGGGTAATTTAACCACTACTGGACCGGAAAGGTTTGCTCCCCTTAATGACCAGGCCATTTTTTTGCTATTCGGCACTGCTTTATTTTAACTGACAATTGCACGGTCATGCGACGCTGAACCTGATTAAAATTGATGTCCCCCCCAAAAAATAGAGCTTTCTTTTGGCGGTGTTTGATTGCTTCTGTGGTTTTTATTTTTTGCACTATATACAAAAAACTACCAACAATTTTATTTTCTGCTATAAAACATATCTAATAAAAAAAATGTAGAAAAAATCTAATTTCTTTAATCAATTTAACCAAATATTCTGCTACATATTTTTGGTAAAAAAAAATCCCAATAAGCGTATATTGATAAACAGTGGCGGCGGGTGCTCCATGGGCCCGGGGGGGGGGGGTGTCAGACGAACCACACCATACCCCCCACCCCCTGACCACACCAGCTACAGCCCGTACACCATACCCCGCTCCCTCGATCGCCGGCTCACTCTCCCTGGACTGACAGGCAGCGGCGGCAGCGGCGGCAGCGGCGGTACCCCTCTCACTCTCCTCTGTGGGTCGGGCTTCCCCTGCGTCTCCTCCTTGACCAATAGCATGGCTTCTTTTTCAGGACCTGCTTCCTGATTGGCCAGGAGGAGAATCCGTGGGACAATAGCGAATATTCATTCGCTATTCTCACACAATGGGTGAGCTCAGAGCGCAGTGCTCTGCACCCCGAGCCCACCCTTTTTTTGAAGCCTATTAGAGCATCTGGCTCTAATCATGTGCTTAAAAAAAAAAACATTGGAATCTGTGTGCCCGGGCCCCTTCATGTAGATTAGGGGGCCGGATGCATGGATAGGGGGGCGGTGCCCAAGCGCCCCAAATGGACGGGCCGCCACTGTTGATAAACAAAAAAAGAGCGACAATTCTGAAAAAAATATATATATATATTGTTTACTTTCTGCTACAAAACACAGCCAATAATAATTAAAAAAAAAAATATTAAAAATCAAACGTTCTCATCATTTTAGGCCAATATGTATTTTGCCACATATTTTTGGTAAAAAAAAAAATCCCAATAAGCGTACATTGATTGGTTTGCGCAAATGTTATTGCATCTACAAACTAGGGGATAGATTTGTGGCATTTTTATTGATTTTTATTTAATTTTTACTAGTATCGGAGGCGATCAGCAATTTTTAGCGGGACTGCTGCATTGCGGCGGACAAATCGGACACCTAACTGACATTTCTGACCCTTTTTGGGGGACCAGTGACATTACTACAGTAATCAGTGCTAAAAATATGCACTGTTACTGTACTAATGACATTGGCAGGGAAGGGATTAACACCAGGGGCGATCAAAGGGTTAATTGTGTCCCTAGGGGGTGCTTTCTAACTGTGTGGGGGGTGGATTCACTAGATGAACACAGGGATCCATGTTCCTGCTTAGCAGGAACACAAGATCACTGTGTTCATCCCTGACAGAACGGTGGTCTGCCTTGTTTACATAGGCAGACTGCCGTTCTGTCTCTATGGGGAGTGATTGCAGGTGACCGGTGGAAATCGCGTCCACCGGACCCGCTGATTGGCTCCCCCTCCAACCGCTCCCCCACTGGCTATTTCACAAAACAACATACAGGTACGTTGTTTCGTGCAATAGAGCCGACCCATTCTATATGTGCGGCAGCTGGTCGGCAAAGTGAGCCTGTTATACAAGAAATACGGGAGCCAGCATTGATGACTAGGGATGGGCTCAGGTGCGTTCAGATTCTAGTCCTAATTATTTTGAAATGGTCCCCACTGCAAGTCACATCAAATTAGTATTGTGGTACATTGTGTACAGTGCATATGGAAAGTATTCACAGCGCTTCACTTTTTCCACATTTTGTAATGTTACAGCTTTATTCCAAAATGGATTACAGTCATTTTCCTCAAATGTCTACAAAGCCCATAATGACAACGTGAAAGAAGTTTGTTTGAAATCTTTGCAAATCTATTTAAAATTTTAAAAAATGAAAAAAATACAATGCACGTGCCCCATGACAATGGCAGATTGTGATGAAACGCGTTGAACGATGTGCTGACATCATCACGCTATCGTGTTCCCAGAAGGACAGGCAGATTTGTATTAGCCAGCCAGCTGTGCTGTCTTATGTGGTTATTTGCCGTACAATTGTAAGTGCAATTTTTCAACCAGTGATTCAAGTTTTGAACATTTTTACACTATGGCGGGTTTTCCATTATGTATTTGGGGAGTATTACTGTACAAGATATTCTGAGGTCGGACCATTTGCTGTATGGGCTCCGAGGGAGACTGCAGCTGTTAACCTTTCATCTTCCTTGCAGAAACAAAAGGGCCTGGTTGGGTTCAAGCCAAAAGCGCTACTGACCTTTCTCTGTAAGAGGTCCAGGTAATCTGGTAAGCAGGCATTTTTGCTATGGTGGAGGTCACATCACACTCTTGGTGGTAGAAGGTGATATTCCCACGTAGAAGTTCCTTCTGTAATATTGTTGGACTTTTCTCCATTGGATTCATTTTTGCACTGGTGTCATATCACTGTTGTGGAAGGACTCTCTTTCTCTCTTTTTTTATTATTGTTTTCACTGCACAATCCTTAAGAGCCGGTTCACACTGGGGCGACTTGTCAGACGACCTGGTTGCCTGACAAGTCGCCGTGGGTCGCCTGCAAAAGATTAGCACAGGACCCGTTCTAATAGGAGCGACACAAGTCGCTCCGACTTAGAAAAAGGGTCCTGAGCTTCTTTGGGGTGACCTGGAGGCGACCTGCATTGATTTCAATGATATGAAGTCCGTGCAGGTCTCTCCGAGGTCGCAGTGCGCGCTGTGCACCGCGACTATACAGGTCGCCCCGGCAAGTCGGGTCGCCTGTATGTGAACGGTCTCTTATTGGTTCATTGTTTATAGATATTCTTTATTTAGTATCTGTATAACACAGCTCCATTTTTAACAATATTACATGTACATAGGTATTCACATCCTTTGCCATAACACTCAAAATTGAGCTTAGGTGCTTCCTGTTCCCCCTGATCACCCTGGGGATGTTTCTACAACTTAATTGGAGTCCATCTGTGGTAAATTCAGTTGACTGGGCATGATTTGGAAAGGCACACGCCTGTCTAGATAAGGTCCCACAGTTAACAGTGCATGTCAGAGCACAAACTAAGCCATGAAGTCCAAGGAATTGTCTGTAGACCTTAGAGACAAGATTGTATCGAGGCACAGATCTGGGGAAGTGTACAGAAAAATTTCTGTGGCATTGAAGGTCCCAATGAGCACAGTGACCTCTATCATCAGCGGGCAGCCCGGCCAAACAGAGCGATCGGGGGTGAAGGGCCATAGTCAGGGAGGAGACCAAGAACCTGACAGAGCTCCAGAATTTCTCTGTGAAGAGAGGAGAACCTTCTACGAGAAAAAACATCTCTGCGGCACTCCACCAATTAGGCTTGTATGGTAGAGTGGCCAGACAGAAACCACTCCTCAGTAAAAGGCACATGACAGCCTGCCTGAAGTCTGCCAAAAGGTACCTGAAGAACTCTCAAACCATGAAAAACAAAATGCTCGGGTCTGATGAAACTCTTTTGCCTGAATACCAAGCGTCATGTCTGGAGGAAACCAGGCACCGCTCATCACCTGGCCAATACGATCCCTACAGTGAAGCATGGTGGTGGCAGCATCATGCTGTGGGGTTGTTTTTCAAAGGCAGGAACTGGGAGAAAGATGAATGCAGCAATGCACAGGGACAACCTTAATGAAAACCTGCTCCAGAGCACTCTGGACCTCAGACTGAGGTGAAGGTTCATCTTCCAACAGGACAACGACCCTAAGAATACAGCAAAGATAGCAAAGGTGTGGCTGTGGGACAACTCTTTGAATGTCCTTGAGTGGCCCAGCCAGAGCCCAGACTTTAACCCGATTGAGCATCTCTGGAGAGATCTGAAAATGGCTGTGCACTGATGCTCCCCATCCAACCTGATTAAGCTTGAGAGGTCCTGCAAATAAGAATGGGAGAAAATGCCTAAAAATAGGTGTGCCAAGCTTGTAGCATCATACTCAAAAAGACTTGAGGCTGTAATTGGTGCCAAAAGTGCTTCAACAAAGTATTGGGCAAAGGCTGTGGATACCTATGTACATGGGAATTATTTTTCAGTTTTTATTTTTAATACATTTGCAAAGATTAAAAAAAAAAAACTTCTTTCACGGTGCCTTTATGGGGTATTGTTTGTAGAATTTTGAGGAAAAGAATGAATTGAATCAATTTTGGAATAAGGCTGTAACATAGCAAAATGTGGAAAAAGTGAAGCGTTGTGAATACTTTCTTGATGCACTATGTGTGACATTCCAAATGAAACTCAATGCTCATACACATCATGAAGCAGTATGCTACAGTAAAACAAGTGGTACGGTATGCTCTACTGCAGGGGTCTCCAAACTTTATAAGCAAAGGGCCAGGTTATTGTCCCTCAGACTTTAGGAGGGCCAGACTGAGGTTGAGTAGTGTTGCCACCTGTACGGGATTCACCCGGACAGTCCGGGTTTCAGACCGCCTGAAACCGGAACACAATATTCAGAATGTGGCCAAGGCTTGAGGCTTTCATTGCTTTCCTGATTTTGATCGATACCAGGCTCAAGGAGAGACCACCCTTTAAGAAGCACCTGTGGAGTCCTCCTACCGGATTGGCTCCTACGTTTTCTTTCCCACCCATTCCTCCCTCAACTCCCACACCTTCTGGGCATGGTGCGTCTGTCTGTGAACCCATGAAGCTGGGGTTCACTCGCCTTTCCGAGGCTGAGCGGGCCTTTAGGAGGAGGGAGGGCCGGTGCCTGTATTGCGGTCTTAGTAGGCATTTCCAGAAATCTTGTCCGACCCGTCCGGGAAACGCTCGCACCTAAGGTCCTGTCGGGGGCAGATCTTTGATGGAATTTCCTTGTCCCAGTTTCCTGTAAAGATAAACCGCTAATCACTGTTGTCATCTCCTGGGCAGTGGGTTCGGTGGTTACTAGACTCCAGTCTAGGGGTTATTAAATTGACAGTACATTTGCCACTGCAAATTCCATACCCTTGCAGCCTTGTGTTTCTCCACTAGTTATCGAGGTGATTGATGGCAGACCCTTGCAACCGGCACAGGTTACCTATGAGACCTGTTTCCAGGTTATTTCGTCCCCACACTACTCCACTTGTTTTGGGGTACCCATGGCTTCAGAAACACAATCCAACCTTTGATTGTCAGTCCGCCGACAGCCTCTCTTGATCTCCACAGTGTGGCGCTGTTTGTATCCATGGGCCTGTTAAGGTACTTTGTACCTCCTCGGATTCAGTATTGCCTACTGAATATCGTGAGTATCAAGATGTATTTGACAAGGTGCATGCTGGTACTCTTCCTCCTCATCGTCCGTACGATTGTGTCATAGACTTGCAACCTGGTGCCATTCCCCCTCGTGGCAGGGTTTATCCTTTCTCAGTTGCTGAGAATGAGGCCACCATGGAGGAGTATGTTGCAGATGCACTTGCCCGGGGGCACATTTGCAAATCCACTTCTCCAGCAAGTGCTGTTTTTTTTCTTCGTAAAGAAAAAGGGGGGTGCGTTGAGACCTTGAATTGATTATAGGGGCCTCAATCGCATCACGTTCAAGAATGCATACCCAATTCCGTTGATTACTGAATTGTTTGACAACCTCAAGGGAGCAGCGGTCTATACCAAGCTTGACCTAAGGGGCACGTATAACCTCGTAGTGATTTAGGAGGGCGACGAGTGGAAGAACACATTTAATACCAGAACAGGTCATTACAATTCTCAGGTTATGCCCTTTGGCTTCCAGGAGTTCATCAATGATGTCTTTCAAGATATGTTGCAGCAATGCCTGGTAGTCTATTTGGACATCATCTTGATTTACTCGGACTCCATTGAACCACACTACCTGGATGTCAGATGGGTGCTGCAACGGTTACGTGAGAATCTATAAGTTTGAGAAATGTGAATTCCCCCTGTATCACGTTGCCTACATAATTTCTGCTGAAGGGTTCTGCATGGACCTTCAGAAGGTTTTGGCTGTTCTACAATGGCCTTGCCTGATTGGTCTCTGTTCCATTTAGCTTTTCCTTGGGTTTGCTAACTACTATCGAAAATTTATCAGGAACTTTTCCTCTTTGGCAAAACCTATCTCAGATCTGACCAAGAAGGACAGCGATTCCCACAATCGGACGCCTGCTGCCATTCAAGCTTTCGAAGCCCTCAATTCTGCTTTAGTTTAGGCTCCCATTCTGTCTCATTCCAATGATGGTTTGCCCTTTGTCCTAGAGGTGGATTTGTCTGAGACGGGAGTAGGCGCACTCCTATCTCAGCATCGGACAGCTAAAGGACCCTTACTTCCTTGTGTGTTCTACTCTAAGAAGCTGTCTCCAGCTGAATGCAATTACGAGATTGGAGACAGAGAGCTCTTGGCCATTATCCTGGCTCTCAAAGAGTGGAGATACTTGCTTGAAGGTTCTGTGGTTCCAGTTCTCATTCTCACCGATCATAAGAATCTAAAAAACAATAAAAGTAATTAGACAGTCCCAAGGCCTCTCAATCACTTTCTCCCAGCACTTAAAGGATGACAATAAAGAACCAATAGGACAGAGTGAATTAGAATGAACTCTCAAATTGGTAAAACGCTTAAATGAAATTTCCATGCACTCTATCAGCAGGTACTATAATTCACGTCTGATCATGAAACAAAATTTATGCCTCAAATCATCTTAGACAAGTCATCAGCATTAGCAGTGCTTATAAGATGTAATCCACCTCCTGTGTCTTTAAATAAAAGTCCAACACCGTGTGAATGTTCAAGATATTGCACTGCAATATATATATATATATATATATATATATATATATATATATATATATATATATATATATATATAAAACGATCAGCCAGTCTGCATTGATCTCGCCACACGTCACTGATTGTCAGGGGAGGACTGGGCCAGGGGGCAGGGGGGCAAGGGCACCCTGGGCCACTCTGATGCCCCGTAAAAAGGCTGCACCGCTTCTGCCACAGACATGCCTAAAGGATTCCTGCTGAAGAGAAGTAAAAAGTCCCCGTCGCTGACCTACTGAGTGCGGGTTGAAGACAAGGTCAATGCGCAGGCCTCCCCACACCACCCCCCCCCCCCAGCATGGATGGTGTAAACTGTGTCTGAGCAGAGGCTAGTTCCATGCCCCACTGGAATCTCTTCTGCCCTGGCCAGCCTCAACCAAGCTGTCCCAGCTCCCCCCAACCTCCCACTGTTGGCCAGGTCAGGAACCCGGATTCAGCCGGTAAGTAGAGAGTATCTGGAGCAGGGCTTCAGCTTGAAAAGTGGGAGGGGGCCGAGTCGCTGCACCATGGGCCTCTGGTTTGTATTTACCCCCTGGGCCAAAGGTTGACCAGTCTGCCCGTGCTGATTGTTGATTGCGGTGGTTCCCAGGAAGCAATGCAAACTGGCGACGATCCCGGTAGCCCCGAAAACAACCCGTCCTTTTTTGGCAAGAGGAGGGAGGGGAAGACCGGGAGGAAGAGGTGGCAGGTCTTGAAGAGGGAGACCACCAGGCTCCGCTCACCCCACCAGATATCAGAGATGGAGTAATCCACCTTATTGGTAGAGGCCAAACATCAGTAGTCCCCAGAAGACAAGAGGACAGAGAGGCTGCAGAGCAGGACGAAGGGTCCAAAAAAAAAAAAAAATGGAGGACAGAAATGGAATGACAGGTATCTACAATCGTGCTAGGGTAGAATTGACTAGTAAACAGGTGAACAGGTGCGGTGAAGAAACCAATTAATAAATTTAACGTGTACATTGATGTACACAAATATATTAGAAAAATTAACATGAAAAATACTTTTTAAGTACCAATCTCTGGTACATACAGGAACGAAATTAATCATTGGAAAAAAGGAAAGATGTAATCATCCACCCTGCAGATCAAGAAGGGGGGATGGTAACCTTGGAGAAGAATTTCTGCCATTCACAATTTTTAGGAATGTTATCAGATAGTGCAACCTACTTCCCATTGGAGGTTGATTCCACTTTAACATATAGAAAGGACCTTACTAACCTAGTGTAATATGGATACCATATGAGAAATATGGTGGCTATCATGCCTACCGTGCCTACCAAGACATATCTATAGGCTCGGTGTGGGTGTTTTTGGAGACCATTTACTTCCATCTATGGCTGTTGGACTTTATCCACTCGTTTTTATGTGCTTTTTTTTTTTTTTCCAGTTGGATTGTTTTCATTCACTATTTAAGCACATATCACCTTATTGTATTCTTATTGGATATAGATTATTATCAGTAATAACCAATGTTTATATAAAACCTACTGTAAGCCATATCTGTCCCCCAGAAACTCACAAGTCGTCTTTCCCATAGACTTTAATAAATAGTACATTTTATAACAAATACAATCTCTGCGATTTACCCCCGGAAAATAAAAAATAGAATATTGTATTGTTTGTAGATAACATGTTCCATTAGACATAAGCCAAATCACTGAATGGATTTACATACTTACAACTAAAAGGAGATCATTCAAATCTTTTTTTTCTTGGCCATCTGTTCATTTTGCTGCATTCCACAATCCCGTATTGCAATAATCCACCTTTGTTAACTTTTTTTTTTTTCTTTCTTCCAGCATTACCATTTAATATTTTAAGCTCCCGTCGAATAGGGTGACCTTCCATTACCTGTCTATCCATTATTTGTTATTAGCCATCAAAGAACCTCCGTGATCACAAGGCTTCGCCGGAACATGCGTTTTGTCCTGTAGATGAAGAGAAACAAAAAAACTTCTCGGGTTCCCGGCGCTGTTTTAGCCCAGCTGTAGCATTTAATCATTTTAGGGATTCATCTGGAATCCATTTCTGACCTTAAATATCTTAGGCTAATAGTTATTGCTTTTTATCTGCTGACAAATATAGATCATAATTTTCTTCAAAGTCAATTAGATTTTCCTTTATTTTAATCATAGGAATCGTAAGCTCCCGTCCGTAAGGTCTTCTTTCACCTTGAATTCCACGGAGGAAGGGCAACGGAATATTGTAAACAGAAGAGAGAGATGGTGAAAAAAGCAGTTTTATAGTTGGATATGAAACATAGAAAAAATAAATAAATAAAAAGCAAGAATTGTGTAATAAATTGGGGTCCCCATCCTCTAAAAAAAAAAAAAGGCATAGTATTAACCACTTGTGCCCTGAAGACTTTCCCCCTTAATGACCAGGCCACATATTTTGCGATTCAGCAATGTGTTACTTTAACTGACAATTGTGCGGTCGTGCGATGCTATACCCCAAAAAAATTTGATGTCCTTATTTTGCCACAAATAGAGCTTTTTTTGGTGGTTTTTGCCCCATCCTCTAAAAAAAAAAAAAAAAAAAAAAAAAAGGCATAGTATTAACCACTTGTGCCCTGGAGACTTTCCCCCTTAATGACCAGGCCATATATTTTGCGATTCAGCACTGTGTTACTTTAACTGACAATTGCGCGGTCGTGCGATGCTATACCCAAAAATAATTGAAGTCCTTATTTTCCCACAAATAGAGCTTTTTTTTGGTGTTTTTTGCCCCATCCTCGAAAAAAAAAAAAAAAAAAAAAAAGGCACAATATTAACCACTTTACCACCGGAGGATTTTGCTGTCTTCCGTCCAGGCCACTTTTTGCGATTCGGCGCTGTGCGACTTCAACTGACAATTGCGCAGTCGTGCGACGCCGTACCCAAACGAAATTTATGTCCTTTTTTTCCCACAAACAGAGCTTTCTTTTGGTGGTATTTGATCACCTGTGCGTTTTTTACTTTTTGCGCTATAAACAAAAAAAGAGCGTTTATTTTGAAAAAATAACAATATTTTTAACATTTTTTTATATGAAATTCCCCCCAAAAAATATGTAAAAATCAATTTTTTAAAAAAATTTTGGCCAATTTGTTTTCTGCTACCTATGTTTGGTAAAAAAAAATCGCAATAAGCGTATTTTGATTGGTTTGCGCAAAAGTTATTGCGTTTACTAACAAAGGGAAAGATTTTTGTCATTTTTGGTGGTTTTTTTTTAACGCGTAATGGCGGCGATCTGCGATTTTTTTTGTGGGACTGCGACATTGCGGCGGACAGATCGGACCCTTGACTGACATTTTTGACACTTTTGGGGGTACCAGTGACATTACTACAGTAATCAGTGCTATATATATGCACTGTTACTGTAAAAATGACACTGGCAGGGAAAGGGTTAATTTTATTGGAGAGGGAGGGGTTAATGTATGCCTGGTGCTTACTGACGTGTAGGGGGGGAGGTGACTGAGTGAGTCATGGACAGATCGGATGTCCAGCTATGCTGAACAGTCCGATCTGTCACTCCCTGTCACTATGGAGATCCGCCCGCTTGTGTTTACACAGGCGGGCGGATCTCCACACTAAATCCCCGGCGATCGGGGCAGAGCAGCGGCGATCGCCGCTGCTCCTCCCCTGGCCCGACTCCCGCTGTGAATGAAAACAACGGGAGCGAGCCTCCGGCGGCGCGCAAGCGCCGCCCAGAAGGGGGAGTGTCTGACGACGTTAATACTACGTCGTCAGACGATAACGAACCACTTTGCCGCAGTAGTACTACCGTACTCAGTCGGCAAGTGGTTAACCACTTCTGGCCCTGAAGGCTTTCCCCCTTAATGACTGGGCCATATTTTTTGCGAGTCAGCACTGCGTTACTCTAACTGACAATTGCGTGGTCACGTGACGCTATACCCAAAAAAAAAAAAATTGATGTCCTTTTTTTCCCACAAATAGAGCTTTCTTTTGATGGTTTTTGATCACCTGTGCGATTTTTATTTTTTGCGCTATAAACAAGAAAAGAGCGACAATTTTGAAAAAGAAAAAAGAATATTATTTTTTGTTTTCTGCTATAAAACATATCTAATTAAAAAAAAAATCAAATTTCTTTAATCAATTTAGGCCAAATATTCCGCTACATATTTTTGGTAAAAATAGAGCTTTCTATGATGTTGAATGAAAAGGCCTGGCTAGCAGTCTCCACTCTAATTCATCCCAAATGTGTCTATCGGGTTGAGGTCAGGTCTCTTTGCAGGCCAGTCAATTTCTTCCAACCCAAACTTGCTCATCCATGTCTTTATGAACCTTGCTTTGTGCACTGGTCCAAATCATTTGGTGGAGGGGGGGGGGATTATGGTGTGGGATTGCTTTTCAGGGGTTGGGCTTGGCCCCTTAGTACCAGTAAAGGGAACTCTTAAGGCGTCAGCATACCAAGACATTTTGGACAATTTCATGTCCCAACTTTGTGGGAACAGTTTGGGGATGGCCCCCTTCCTGATCCAACATGACTGTGCACCAATGCACAAAGCAAGGTCCATAAAGACATGGATGAGCGAGTTTGGGGTGGAGGACCCTCAAACCAATAGAACACCTTTGATAGAAAATATATTTTAGGCGCTCACAGGGGGTGCTCGTCCTTTTGCTGGCTGCGAATTAAAACAAATGGTCAGATGGTGGTCAATTAAGGCACTGGCACATCGGGAAAATGGGAGCTTAGATAACCTTGAAAAGGTTTGGATGGAGGGTTCGTGTGCCTGTTATACAAGGTAGTGGTGATGGGCTAGTCTCGGTTCAGGGAGGGGAGAAACAGGGGTGTAGATCCACAGTTCTTAGGGTGGATAGAGGGGGATGGGCTGGTCGGCACTCTGGGCTGCTATCCGGATGAGCGAAGCGGCTCTGTTTCAGGCATGAGAGAAAGGGGAAAAGCGCCTCTTGAGTGCAGTAAACAGGTTTATTCAACAAAAAGGTTATAGTGACTCACATCTGTAAACTCATTGACGTGTGCAGCGTGGTATAGTCCGATGGCTGGGAGCCTGCTCTAGTTCCGGTGCGGTCCGATCATCCGGGAGAGGTCCGGGGGTAGACTCAGGCGACTTCCGGGTCGGATTGGCGATGGAACTGCGGGAAGCTGGAGCGGCGGCCGGCAGCGTCTGACGTCACAGACAATGAG
This sequence comes from Pelophylax lessonae, assembly GCF_965119305.1. NCBI lineage: Eukaryota > Metazoa > Chordata > Amphibia > Anura > Ranidae > Pelophylax > Pelophylax lessonae. The sequence goes on from NC_138774.1 coordinate 21,772,648, forward strand.
GGCTGTGTGGGCTTATCCGGGCTTCACTGCGCATTTCAGAGCATGCGCAACATGCCGCTGTCGGGCATGCGCACTCCTTTATCAAGTGTCCGGATAGGGGGAAGGAAGGGGAATTATATAGGAGACATGGGGGCGTGTGTTAATTATAAAAGCGGCAATATCTGGGGCAGTGTTAAAGCGGCAATAGTCCTTGGAAGCAGTGGGTAAGAATACACATATGAGAGTCATAACATTGCTGTTAAACAGATCAAGAAGCAAAAACCAAGTAACATGTTGGCAAGATGAAAGCTTAACAGTATAAAAGCTCAATATAAAAGCACAATATAAAAACATATATGGACCTGATAGTGGTTATTACTAGAAGCAGAGATGGTGTGAGTAAAGCAATGCAACTGCAGCTTCCCGCAGTTCCATCGCCAATCCGAACCAGAAGTCGCCTGAGTCTACCCCCGGACCTCTCCCGGACGATCGGACCGCACCGGAACTAGAGCAGGCTCCCAGCCATCGGACTATACCACGCTGCACACGTCAATGAGTTTACAGATGTGAGTCACTATAACCTTTTTGTTGAATAAACCTGTTTATTGCACTCAAGAGGCGCTTTTCCCCTTTCTCTCAATAGAACACCTTTGGGATGCAGAGACTGAGAGCCAGGCCTTCTCGTTCAACATCAGTGCCTGACCTCACATATGCGAATCTGGAAGAATGGTCAGACAAGTTTTTAGCAAAATCTCGCAAATAACTGGTATAATTACCCCACCAGAACCAGCTTTAGCCCTACTCAACATTGGTATAGAAAAATGTCCTGTACCCTACCACGGCATAGTAACTAATACTCTTATTTCGGCTAAACTTTCCATCACAAGGCTTTTTAAAGAGTAAAACAACCCTGTTTTCGGTATCAGTTCCTCATCCCCAATAATTGTTGAGGATAGGTAGATTGAATGACTTACTGGGCCTAGTAACCAGATAAGGTCATATAAAGTTGGGACTATATCGGACCCGATAACCAAAGGAGGAAGCACGGAATTGAAAACACTATAGAAAATATAGTAAAGAAGTATAGAATATAGAAAAATTTCCTGTACCTTACCGCGGCATAGTAACTAATACTCTTATTTTGGCTAAACTTTCCATCACGAGGCGTTGGAAACAAAATATAGCCCCTAATCATTCGGAAGTCCTTATCGCCAATAACCAACACTACATATGGGAAAAATCCATAACACTACAAACCAAAATCTTCACGAATTCAACCCAATTTGGAAACCATAGTCTGAATGGTATACTGTTTAACTTAGCACTCTCACACTGTTGGATTCATAGTGTTTTATGTCTCTTGACGTATCCCTGCTGATAGGTCTTAATGTCCCACTTACTCGAGCCTTCCTTCTCTCCCACCTCTCTCTCTCTCCTTTCTTCTCCCTTCCTACTCATTCTTTCACCCTTTCTCCTTTTTCTCCTCTGACTAAAGCCCCGTACACACGTACCGATTGTCGGACGTAAATATTCGGCCGCCGACCGATCGGCCGATTGTAGGCTTGTTAGTATGATGCTTCCTACAGCCCGACAGCGCATTTTCAGTCGAACAGAATCTGTCGTGCAGACTTTAAAATATTTGTTGGCCATCACCAGAACGGCCGATTGTTCGCCAGTCAGTACAGATTTCGGGCGACAGACAGCAGATTAGCAAGACTGGGCATGCTCAGAAAAGAAAAAAGACAAGGAAAGTTAACCATCACATGACATCACTTCTGCAGTCGGCTGTTGTTGGCCGACAAAATTCGTGTGCAGTCTTTTGCAGTTTTCAATAGACACAACAGCCCTGGACAAAAGACGGCCAATCGTTCGGCCAACGATCAGTACGTGTGTACGGGGCTTAAGTCCTATGGAGGACATACCACTTTGTAATGTTAATCTCGTACTCACTCTTGTTATGTTGTGCTGTTTATCAACCTACATGTTTTTGTGGATGCGTCCGCATTTCTTTGTTACTTTTAAAAAAATTATTTAACCACTTAAGCCCCGGAAGATTTTACCCCCTTACTGACCAGGGCCTATTTTGCGATTGGGCACTGCGTGACTTTAACGGACAACTGCGCGGTCGTGCGACGCTGTACCTAAACGAATTTGACGTCCTTTTTTCCCACAAACAGAGCTTTCTTTTGGTGGTATTTGATCACCTGTGCGATTTTTTGATCATGCACAAACAAAAAAAGTGCATCAATTTTGCAAAAATAGCAATATTTTTCACATTTTTTTATATGAAATTCCCCAAAAAGAAAATGTAAAAATCAAAATTTTTTAACATTTTCGGCCAATTTGTTTTATGCTACATATGTTTGGTAAAAAAAAAAATCACAAAAAGCATATTTTGATTGGTTTGCGCAAAAGTTATCGCGTTTACTAACTAAGGGAAAGATTTCTGTAATTTTTGGTGTTTTTTTTTTTTAACGAGTAATGGCGGCGATCTGCGATTTCTTTTGCGGTACTGCGACATTACGGCGGACAGATCGGACCCTTGACTGACATTTTTGAGACTTTTGGGGGTACCAGTGACATTACTGCAGTAATCAGTACTAGGGCTGAAACAACTAATCGATTAATCGACAACTAACCGATCATGAAAATAGTTGTCAACTATTTTCGTAATCGATTAATCGGTCAGCCGATTAGTTGTCCTGCATACAGAATGCATTATTTGTTTACATATCAGAAAATACAGTGCAACGCACATACAGCTAAGGACACTGTCCGTACATGTCAGTAGATGGCAGAGAATTTGTAAATGTGTGAGGAGCAATGCATCATGGGAAATGTAGTCCTGGGCAAGAGAAGGAACCAAGTGATTCTAAAGGCAGAGTTTTTTTTTACCTTGCTATATACCTTGTTTACAATCACTTTAAGGGCTCTGTGCAGGGTAGAGCAGCATCTGAACCCAGAGAAGGTGGAGGCTAATAGACTAGTAGTGATATAAGGCATTACAATTACATTTAGAGTAAAAGTTTACTAGTATTGTGCATTATATTTAAAATTATTATATCCATGAAAAAAAAGTCCCAGCTGTTAGTACTACTTTAATATATAAATGTTATTTCCCCCTTCCACCCTTCATATAGCTTCATGTTTGACTCCGAGTTAAAATATCCTGCATATCCGACTTCTGGACATATTCTTTTCTATATACATACACGATACAAGATATAAATACTTTCACTGTTTCACAGTAGAAATTATAACTATATTACAGTAGTGATTATCTGCTGTTTTTTTTTTTTTACTATAAAGGGCTATTTTTTTTTTAACTCCATCATGACAGGTGATAAAAAAAAGTATGCTGCTGCTACTAAATGTCTTCTGCTGCCCATACATGTATTGGATTTTTGGACAAAAATATTTGCATCTATATTTATACAAAAATATTCGTTGAATGGACAAGTGTTGTTTGAAAATTCCACTTGCTTTTAACATTCAATTTTAAAATGAATATAACTTCTGAGCAAAAACCACATACACTAAATGAAAATTTGTTTAATCGAGAAGTTTTCCATTCTGCTCCTTCAAATGTTCCGGTCACTGTTGACAACGAACACCAAATGGACCCCACTAATGGTTGTAAAATCGGATGAATGTTTTTAAAAATGTTCTAAAAAAATGTAGTTTGTGTATGGCCAGCATAAGTGACAGCAGGCGCAGGGAGCTTGTATCAAGCTACCTGCCTATTAATAAGGGAGTCTATCATGAATATTATATACCAATCCGGTCTGAAAATTTGCAAAAAAGTGTTTTAGGGCTTTTCAAATTTTAAAAATTTTGGTCTCTGAGTCTGATATGTACAACATTTAGGCTCCATGTACACGGGACGTTGTTAAAAGTCCCTTTGAATGCTGGAATTTTTAGGACGTTTGAAACGTCCGTTCGGTCGCGTTTGTACCCGCGTTTAGCGGGCGTTTAGCAGCGTTTGCGGGCGTTTGCGTTTAGAAGCGTTCCTAGAGGTCAAAAAAATGATTCCCCTTTAAAATGGAAAAACGCGAACGCTAAACGCGGGTTATCGCGTTCAGACGCGTTTGTGCGTTTGAAACGCCGGGAAACACACGTTCGAACGCAAATAATTGCATTCTAAAAACAGTCCCTGAACGCAACTGCCTGCAAATGACTGTAAACAACCTGGTGTACATGGACAGATAAGATAACATGTACATGGGTTCAGGGGCTTCTGTAAAAAACGCCCAACTGCTCCTAAACGGCCATTTCCAGCGTCCCGTGTACATGGAGACTAAAACTTCCATATACATATATCTGTCTCAGAGTGGATTAAATATCCAACTATATAGCTGGATATTTATATTTACTACTGCATATAGATATTCAAGAATATTAACTAAATTATACACCAACCTTTTTTTTGTTGAGGTTTTTATCCGATTAGTCGATTAATCGAAACAATAATCGGCCAACTAATCGATTATGAAAATAATCGTTAGTTGCAGCCCTAATCAGTGCTATACATATGCACTGTTACTGTAAAATTACACTGGCAGTGAAGGGGTTAACTTTTTTTGAGAGGGAGGGGTTATGTGTGTCCCTAGGGGCGTGATTCTAACTGTGATTGGCTGTGGCTTGAGGTGTAGGAACAGTGATCAACGGTCCTACATAGTAGAACTGTATGATCACAGTTTCTACACAGGGGAGAATGACAGGCGGCTTGTTTACATCAGCCGCCTGCCTTTCTCCCTCTGCACCGACGATCGCTGAGTGACCGGCGGACATCGGGTCCGCCGGTGACACACGCGGGGGGGGGGGTTCCGTGAACCACGCGGGAGAGCGCCTCCGGGGTCGCGCGCTCGCTCCCTAGACCCTCACAGGCTAGCGACGTAGTACTACGTCGCTCTGCCTGTGAGGGGCTGACCGCCGCAGTAAATAGTCGTGCGGCAGTCGGCAAATGGTTAAAAAAAAAAAAAAAAAGGTGTGTAGTCACTGTGTAGTCACTGGTTCCCGCAAGGTGTCAAAAGTGTCAGTTAGTGTCCGAATGTTGTCCCCCGCAGTATCGCAGACCCACTTGACGTCGCTGATCGCCGCCATTACTAGTATAAAAAAAATAAAAATTCCATAGAAATATCCCATAGTTTGTAACTTTCACATAAACCAATCAATATACACTTATTAGGATTTTTTTTAACCAAAAAATATCTAGCAGACTACATATTGGCCTAAATTGATGAAGAAATTCGATTTTTTAAATATTTTTATTAAATGTGTTTTATAGCAGAAAATACAAAAATATTGCTTTTTTTTTTTTTAATTGTTGTTCTTTTTTTGTTTATAGCACAAAAAAAAAAAAAAAAGAGGTGATCAAATACCACCAAAGAAAAGCTCTGTTTATGGGGAAAAAAAAGTACAGTTTCCCATGACCGCGTACTTTTCAGTTAAAACAACGCAGTGCCGTATCTGGATCTGTAATTACCATACTGGAGGCGTATTGTATTGACTCTTAGGGGGTCTATTTATCAGAACATTTGTATAGCAATTCATCCAGCCAGCCACCATATACAAAAAAAATGGCCTGGTCACAGTACACACCCGCAGAGATGTGAAGGGACCCTTCAAGAACCCCAAAAATTACACTATTTAAAAGGACGACAATGCAAACTCAGATCATCAGAGACACAGTTTAAAGTCAGAAGTCATTCCCAGCAGCCCCTTTTTCACAGTCCTTGAACGAAGCGATGTGCGTATGACAAGAGCGCTGACAATGATTGAACGCCTCCCCAAAGGCTGGAAAAGGCTTTAAATAATATCTATCGGCAGGCATTTGAATGAAAGCTAGAAAATAAGGTTGCACAAAGACACAAGCCAAAATGCCGCATTGAAACACAAGATAAAGTGGAATACAAATGATAGATGAATTGATTGAGGATCACACAGGCGTACGACTACGCAAACGGGTGGGAGTCTTTGAGGAGATCTCGCTAAAACTTGTACACGTTTGGGATCCCTGCATTTCTGAACACCTGAAAAGGATGATTAATACATTCAATATGGACATTCTACAGCATTTAGAAAAGGACATTTTTGCTTTGTTTGTAGGTGGAAGCTGTTTTCTTTGATTTTTACGGCTCATTCAGGTGCTTTACGTAATACACCCTTCTCTTTTTTTAGTTTATGTAAAACCTAAAAACATATGTGTAATATATTGCAACTTACCAAATTTGGACTGAACCTTGGCTGATCGGGTGTTTAGATGTTTACCCATTTTCTGGTTGGGCAGGAGCTGAACGTCATGTTGTTGGGCATGTCATTGCCATCGGGCAGGAACTGAACCTCATAAATTGCAGCTTTCCAAGGTTGGACCAAACCCTGGCTGATTGAGATTTGCGACATTTACCCACTTACCGGTTTTGCAGGAGCTAAACGTCATGTCATTGGGCATGTCAGTGTCATTGGGCAGGAACTGAACCTCACGTATTGCAACTTACCAAGGTTAACCGGTTGCCGACTGCGCACAGTATATTTACTGCGGCAGTCAGCCCCGGCCAGGCAGAGTGACGTAGATCTACGTCGCTCGCCTGTCACCGTGTTTTGAGCCAATAGCGGGCGCGCCCGCTGAGGCTTGTTCACAGAGGAGTCCGGGCGTGTGTCCGGCGGACCCGATGTCCGCCGGTCACACTACGATCGTCAGTAGAGCGGGAAAAAGGCGGACGGCTTATGTAAACAAGCCGCCTGTCATTCTCCCCTGTGTAAAAATGGAGAGCAGACGGTTCTACTATGTAGAACCATTGATCTCTGTTTTTACAATAGTAGACATGTCCTATTACAGTTAGAAACACGCCCCTAGGACACACTTAACCCCTCCCTCTCCAATACAGTTAACCCCTTCCCTGCCAGTGTCATTTTTACAGTAACAGTGCATATATATAGCACTGATTACTGCAGTAATGTCACTGGTACCCCCAAAAGTGTCAAAAATGTCAATCAAGGGTCCGATCTGTCCGCCGCAATGTCGCAGTACCGCAAAAAAAAAATCGCAGATCGCCGCCATTACTCGTTAAAAAAAAAAACACCAAAAATTACAAAAATCTTTCCCTTTGTTAGTAAACGCGATAACTTTTGCGCAAACCAATCAACATATGCTTTTTGCGATTTTTTTTACCAAACATATGTAGCATAAAACAAATTGGCCGAAAATGTTAAAAAATTTTGATTTTTAAATTTTTTTGGGGGGGAATTTCATATAAAAAAATGTGAAAAATATTGTTATTTTTGCAAAATTGTCGCTCTTTTTTTGTTTATAGCGCATGATCAAAAAATCGCACAGGTGATCAAATACCACCAAAAGAAAGCTCTGTTTGTGGGAAAAAAAGGACATCAATTTTATTTAGGTACAGCGTCGCACGACCGCACAATTGTCAGTTTTTCAGTATTGTCGCTCTTTTTTTGTTTATAGAGCAAAAAATAAAAATCGCAGAGGTGATCAAATGCCACCAAAAGAAAGCTCTATTTGTGGGAAAAAAAGGACATCAATTTTATTAGGGTAAATAATCGCACGACTGCGCAATTGTCTGTTAAAATAGTGCAGTGCTGAATCAGAAAATAGGTTCTGGTCAGGAAGGGTCAGTATGTGAAAAATACATATATATATATTTTTTCAAAATTGTTGCTTTTTTTTTGTTTATAGCGCAAAAAATAAAAATCAGGAAAAAAGGACGTCAATTTTATTTGGGTACAGCGTTGCACGACCACGCATTTGTCTGTTAAAGTAACGCAGTGCCGAATTGCAAAATAGGGCCTGGTCAGGAAGGGGCAGTATGTGAAAAATATTGATTTTTTTTTTCAAAATTGTCACTTTTTTTGTTTATAGCGCAAAAAATATAAATTGTGCCTGTGATCAAATACCACAAAAAGAAAGCTCTATTTGAGGGAAGAAAAGGACATCAATTTTATTAGGGTAAATAATCGCACGGCTACACAATTTTCTGTTAAAATAGCGCAGTGCTGAATCACAAAATAGGGCCTGGTCAGGAAGGGGCAGTATGTGAAAAATATTGAATTTTTTTTTCAAAATTGTCACTTTTTTTGTTTATAGCGCAAAAAATAAAAATCGTGCCAGTGATCAAATACCACCAAAAGAAAGCTCTATTTGTGGGAAAAAAAAGGACATCCATTTTATTTGGGTACAGCGTTGCACGACCGCGCAATTGTCTGTTATAGTAGCGCAGTGCCGAATCGTAAAATATGGCCTGGCCAGAAAGGGGGCAAAAGTAGCAGATCCCTCTCTCCGTGTATCTTTTTGATCTTCGAAAGTGGATGAACAAATCAATCCAACATGATATCAGTAAGACAAAACACCCGCCCGTAATGCCGCTTCCAGCCCGGCTACAAACGAGCCTTAGAATCTCCAGAACACCAATCATCCTTTGGGGAATGTGCCCTAATCATACCGTTAGCACTCCATCTCCCAGATCATGTAAACGACGCGTTTTGTCGCAGTGAACACAAATCTAATTACATTAAAAAAAGAATATAATTTGGCATGTGCTAAATGAGTCTGTAAACATAAATTATAATCGTTCCCGATGATCATACATGCTTATTAACTAAAGCAAACAACTTCTCCGTCATCTAACTGAGACGGCTAATTTATTATGTGAATGCATTGTGAATTTTGCTTCTGTGCCCGCGTTATCTGAGCAGAGACTAATAATTACTAAGTGAATGGTTTGTCTTTAATATGGTAAGGACACGAGTGTCACAATTACCATACTGGAGGCGTATTGTATTGACTCTTAGGGGGTCTATTTATCAGAACATTTGTATAGCAATTCATCCAGCCAGCCACCATATACAGATGTTCTGTGTGAAGTGGGCAAAAACAAATGTTCTTAAAGCGGAGTTCCGGCCTCGGGGGTCAATTTTAGCTAAAAATACCCCCGGGACAGTCAGGGCTAGTGCATTCCATAATGGATAGCCTCTGAACTGTCCTGGATCGCACTTACCTGTAAGAAGAAATACTTACCTTGAAAACTTCTTCTCCAGTGCTGCCATATCAGGTGTGGGCAGCTGAAGCCGCAGCGTCCCTCTTCGTGTCCTCTTCCGTAACGTCGGAGTCCCACAATGCACTGCACCGGCCCTGCTTGTCACATCCGGTGCAGGCGCGACATGCCCAGAAGCTATTTAGCAGGGAATGCCACGCCTGCACCGGAAGTGACGAGCGGGGCCGGTGCAGGCGCATTGACTCCTGGGAGCGATGACGTTCAACTCCCAGGAGTCATCGCAAACCGGAAGGGACAGCGCGGGCCGCGGCCGCAGAGGGAGGAAGTGGAAGGAAGGTGAGTATATTTTCTTCTATAATAAGGGAAGTGACCAAAAAAAAAAAATCGCCAGTATCCATTTCTTTTTCAGGTTGCACTAAGCAAGCGGATGGCCCAAAATCTATTTTTTTCGATTTTGAGGCTGGAACTCCGCTTTAAGGCCATTTTTTTCTTCTGAACAAATATTCTTTGTTATGGACAGTGGTAAAATTAGGGCTTTTTTTTCAGTGGGAACGTGGGGGAACGCAGTTCCGGCACCTCCAGTACTGAATGTATACAGTGGCAGGGGATAGTGGGCGTGCTGAAGGGTCCAATGAAGCCAGCTGCCAGGGATCTATTGTAACAATAGACCCTCCCCCCAGCAAAAATTGAGCCACTAGCAACATGAGACACCACCCATCTTACTGTATGTTGTTGCTACTGGGGCAATTGTTGCTAGGAGGGATCTACTGTTGAAGGAGGGGTCTTATTTTGCTTGCTGTTGGAGGGTCTATTATTGCTGGCTGCTGGGGGATCTATTATTTCTGGCTTCTAAGGGATCTAATGTTGGGGGGATTTATTGTTGAGGGAGGGGTGTATTGTTTAGGGGGGATCTTATGTTGCTGTTGCTGGGAGCAATCTACTGTTGAGGAGAGGCCTATTGTTGCTGGCTGCTGCAGGGTCTATTATTGCTGGCTGCTGGGAGATCTATTGTTGCTGGTGGGTTACTATTGTTCCAGGGGTTGGTCTGTTGTGAGGCAGGATTTTGTTGCAAGCGGTCTATTGTTTCGGGGGGGATCTATTATTGTTTTTGGGGTGTCTAATATTGCTGGGGGAATCTATTTTTGCTGGGGGGGGGGGGGCTATTGTTGCTGGCTGCATGGGATTCATTTTACTGCCTTTCTTATTATAATTTCCAAATTTCATACAGATTACTTAGCACCAATTAACAAAACTTGGTTCTGTTCTAAAAGAGGTGGCACTGGGAGGTGGGTATGAGGTGGAAACAAGGGGCGGTGCTTGGAGGTAGGTAGGGGGCAGAGACAAGGGGTGACTTGGGAGAGGGGAGTTCCTGCACCTATTCTCTGAGAAAAAAAGCCCTGGGTAAAATACACCATTATGGCCACTAGATGGAGTTGAGGAGCAGAAAAAAAATGTACACATTTGTAACAAGAGATACAACGTAACAAAAAAGGAAAATTTTTTTATCTTTGTCCAGAGGCGTAACTAGAACCTTCACGGCCCCGGTGCAAGAAACCATGAAGGGCCCCCCGGACCCCTGGCCGGGGCCCTTCCCTTCAAGCCTGGGGCTCTTCCCACTGATCCTCGGACCCTTTACTCTAGTTGCGGGGGCCCTTTATTACAATCCCGCAATGGGGCCCTTTCACAAGTTCTGCAGTGGGCCCCCTTCCTGCCACCTTTGGGCCTCCCCAGGGTGGTGGAATGCCAGGGCCCGGTCGCAAGTGTGACCTTTGCGATCCTGGAAGTTCCCCCACTGGTGTCAGTAGTTTTTATTTTTTGGTAATTTAATTGTATTATTTTTTATCATTTATTTTATTCTTTTACAATGTCACTGACTATGACTCTGTCCATTCAGAAAAGGAAGGAGCTGGTAATCTACATATTTACTGACCCATTCCTGGTTCTCTATTGTGACACATCCCCTGCAGCAGCCAGCAGGAGAGGGAAGGGAGCACAGTGGGAAGGGATTGGCAGCATATTGGGGGTGGGGGTGGGGGGGTGATGGTAACCAGGGGAGCACACAGGGGCCCAGAAACAGCAGAACACAAGTGAACTGGATAGGAGTAGTGGCGGGGGCAGCATACAGAGGAACCAATCTCCTCCATTTTCCTCCTGCAGCTACAGGAGAAAAAAGGAGGACAGTGATTTCTCTACATGCTGCCCCCGCCGCCCCTCCTATCCAGGTGTACAGGGGGGCCGCACAGGCTGGAGCATGGGGCCTGGTTGCAATTGCAACCGCTGCAACCCCTGTAGTTACGCCCCTGTCTTTGTCCGTAACTGAGCATTTTTTGCAAAGTTAAATTTCATTTCACTACGTTCACTGAGCTCTGGAGAAAATTCCCTTACAAAGTGCAACATAGCTTGCAAAGTAAACAGCCCATTTGCCCTTAGTAAATCAACCCTCTGATGCCCACTGCCCAGGGTCGAATACATTATAATGTCCAGAGAGTTGGTCCATAGAATGAAGAAGATACCTCTGAACGGATTTATAAGGGTTGATTCACCTAGGCAAATAGGCTGTTCACTTTGCAAGGGAAGTTGCACTTTGTAAAGGGAATTTTCCCCAGCGCATAGTGATAAAAGTGAATCTCTGCTGACTTCCGTTATGCACTCATGTGCAAACAAATTATTATTATTTTTTTTCCCCTTGCACGTGATTGATCATTCTTTGCAAAGTGAAAGCTCGCTAAGGTTCACTAAGCTCTAGGGACAATTCCCTTAACCACTTAAACCCCGGAAGATTTTACCCCCATTCCGACCAGGGGGTATTTTGCGATTCGGCACTGCGTGACTTTAACGGACAATTGCGCGGCCATGCGACGCTGTACCTAAACAAATTTGTCGTCCTTTTTTTCCCACAAATAGTGCTTTCTTTTGGTGGTATTTGATCACCTGTGCGATTTTTTGATCATGCGCTATAAACAAAAAAAGAGTGACAATTTTGCAAAAATAACAATATTTTTCACATTTTTTTATATGAAATTCCCCCCCCCCCCCCCAAAAAAAAATGTAAAAATCAAAACTTTTTAACATTTTTGGCCAATTTGTTTTCTGCTACATATGCTTGGTAAAAAAAATCACAATAAGCGTATTTTGATTGGTTTGCGCAAAAGTTATTGCGTTTACTAACTAAGGGAAAGATTTTTGTTATTTTTGTTGTTTTTTTTTTTTTAACGAGCAATGGCGGCGATCTGCGATTTTTTTTGCGGGATTGCGGCGGACAGATCGGACCCTTGACTGACATTTTTGACACTTTTGGGGATACCAGTGACATTACTACAGTAATCAGTGCTATACATATGCACTGTTACTGTAAAAATGACACTGGCAGGGAAGGGGTTAACTTTATTGGGGAAGAAGGGGTTAAGTGTGTCCCTAGGGGCGTGATTCTAACTGTGATTGGACATGGCTACTGGTGTAAGAACAGAGATCAACGGTCCTACATAGTAGGACCGTGTGATCTCCATTTTTACACAGGGGAGAATGACAGGCGACTTTGTTTAAATTAGCCGCCTGCCTTTCTCCCTTCACGGAGGACGATCGCGAGTGACTGGCGGACCCGATGTCACACGCACTGACTTCTTAGGGAACGAGCCAGGGCAGGCGGCGCGCGCCTCCGCAGGCGCGCTCGCCCGCTATTGGCTCACAAGCCAGTGACAGGCTAGTGACGTACCCATATGTCACTTTGCCTGGCCGGGGCTGACCGCCGCAGTATATGTATTTGCGGCGGTCGGCAACCGGTTAAAAAGTGCAACATAGCTTGCGAAGTAAAACAGCCGATTTGTCTGACAGCTTAGAGCACTGCCGGCAGCTTAGACACTCCTGCAACATCACTGGATAGAGATGGGGCTCAGGTAAGTATTAGGGGGGGGGGGCTGCTTCACACAGAAGGTTTTTTTATCTTAATGCATAGAATGAACCTTCTGCCTTTACAATCCCTTTAAACTTTGGGGCACATTCCTCTGCAAAGTGCAATTTCCCTTGCAAAATGAACACTCTTGATCATCCCCCTCTCCCAGATTTTTTTTTTAAATTTTACTTTTTATTTTTTTGTTTTTACATTGTCCCTTTAAAAAAGAAAATGTTGATCACTTTTATTCCTGTTACAAGTAATGTAAACATCCCTTGTGATAGAAATAAGCAGGACAGGTCCTCTTTAACCTCTTTATGACCACCCACCGCAGATGTACTGCGAGCCGCTCCTGCCCAAACCGCCGTTACTGTATGTCGGTCGTGAGCAGGAGGTTAGGGGGCGAGTGCGCGCCGGCGGCAGCGCGCTTCCATCCCCGCTCATCAGCGGGGAAGCCGATGCACGGGTCAGGCAGCTCCAATTGCCACCTGACACCCGCGATCGCTCCCCGCTGAGAGAGAAGAAAGGTTAGTTGTTGTAAACACATCCGACCGTTCTTCTCCCTGGAATGATCATAGAGCCCCTGTGATCCTTCTATATAGGATCACAGGTCTCTGTGATCATTTCACAAGCCACGCCCCCATACAGTTAGAATCACTCCCCTAGGCTTACATTTAACCCCTTGATCAGCTCTTGTGTTAACCCCTTCCCTGCCAGTGTCATTATTACAGTAACAGTGCATATTGTTAGCACTGATTACTGTAGTAATGTCACTGGTCCCCCCAAAAGTGTCAAAAATGTCAGTTAGGGGTCCGATCTGTCCGCTGCAATGTCGCAGTCCCGCTAAAAATCGCAGATCGCCGCCATTACTAGTTAAAAAAAAAAAAAAATTACATAAACCTTTCCCTTAGTTAGCAGACGCGATAACTTTTGCGCAAACCAATCAAAATACACTTATTGCGATTTTTTTTACCAAAAAAACAGAAAAAAAATTGGCCTAAAATGTTAAAAAATGTTGATTTCTAATTTTTTTTTTTTTTTTGGGGAATGTTATATAGCAGAATGTGAAAAATATTGTTTTTTTTTTTTTTTTCAGAATTGTCGCTCTTTTTTTGTTTATAGAGCAAAAAATAAAAATCGCAGAGGTGATCAAATACCACCAAAAGAGAGCTCTACTGTAGTAACATCACAGGTCCTCCCAAAAATGTCAAAAATGGCAGTCAGATCTGTCTGCTGCAAAATATCGCAGTCTCGCTAAAAATTGCTGATCACTGCCATTAGTAGTAAAGAAAATAGATAAAAATAAATAAATAAAAGCGACATAAGTCCCTGAGCCCCCGTTCACACGTCGCCTCACAGGTCGCCGTAGGTCGCCTGCCATACAGAAGCTGCAGACCCGTTCTAATAGGAGCGACACAAGTCGCTCCGACTTAGAAAAAGGGTCCGGAGCTTCTTTGGGGCGACCCGGAGCGACCTGCATAGACTTCAATGTTATGAAGTCCGTGCCGGCCGCTCCGAGGTCGCGGGGCGAGCAGCACGCCGCGACCTGTGAGGTCGCCCCCGGCAAAGTCGGGTCGCTGCAATGTGAACGGGGCCTGATTGCCGCCATTACTAGTAAAAAAATAAATAAATAAATAAAAATGACTAATCATTCCCCTAGTTTGTAGATGCAATAACTTTTGCGCAAACCAATCAAAATACGCTTATCGGGATTTTTTTTTTTTTTTACCAAAAATATGTAGCAGAATATAAATTGGCCTAAAATGATGAAAAAATTAGATTTTTACTTTTTTTTTTTTTAATTTGGAATGTCATATAGCAGAAAGTGAAAAAAAAATATATATAATATATATATATATATATATATATATATATATATATATATATATATATATATATATATATACATATATATATATATATATATATATATATATATATATATATATATATACACATATACATATATATATACATATATATATATTTTTTTCAGAATTGTCGAAGAAAAGCGCAAAAAATAAAAATGGCACAGGTGATCAAATACCGCCAAAAGAAAGCTCTATTTATGGAGAAAAAGGACATTCATTTTATTTGGGTACAGCCTCGCACGACCGCGCAATTGTCCGTTAAAGTCACGCAGTGCCAAGTTGAAAAAAGTGGCCTGGTCATTAAGGGGGGAAATCCTTCCGGTCTTAAAGTGGTTAATGTAAGATCTGGGGTCAAAAAGACCTCACATTTCACATGTACACTTAAAAGCAATAAAAAAAAAAAGGATTTTTTTTTAACATGGAAAAAAAAAAAAAGAGCCCTTTAAGGCCGGAAGACGGAAGTGATGTTTGACTTTGCTCCGGTCCTCCAAGGGCATAGAGTGGAGTGGGAACCATCCTGTCCTCACTCGACTTCCTGCCAATCTGTACACATAATCAGATTGTTTCCGCCGCTGCTGATCTCTCCGGTAAGCGGCGGAAACAACCGGGAAGTGACAGGGGGGGGGGGGGGGGCACCACCTCTCCCGCCTCCCATAAAAGTGATTCCGTGGTGAATCCACCACTGGGACCAATTTTATGTGAAAGGGGACCGCCCGGCGTTTAAAAATATTCCAAGGTTATGGAAGCCATCAGGGCTGCTGTTAGAAATCACGGGGCCCCGTACAGCCTACCTGACAGGGCCCCCTCCCCCAAATTTGTCAAGACAATATTTGCACTAAAATCATTATTGGCGGCCACAAACATAACATAGAACCTGCGTGAAATAGCCCCTTTTTAATTGTTTTTTTATATATACATATATGTTTTTTAAAGTATAACTTTTTTTTAAATGTAAAAATTGTTAACAATTCATTTATTTTACATTTTTTTTAAATTATTTATTAATGTTTAATATTTTTTTAATTTATTTTTTTTAACCACTTTACCACCGGAGGATTTTGATGTCTTACGTCTGGGCCACGTTTTGCGATTCGGCACTGTGCGACTTTAACTGACAATTGTGCGGTCGTGCGACGCCGTACCCAAACAAAATTTACGTCCTTTTTTTCCACAAATAGAGCTTTCTTTTGTTGGTATGTGATCACCTGTGCGATTTTTACTTTTTAGCGCTATAAACAAAAAAAGAGCGACAATTTTGAAATAACAATATTTTTCACATTTCTTAATATGAAATTCCCCCCCAAAAAATGTAAAAATCTATTTTTTTTATCATTTTAGGCCAATTTGTTTTCTGCTTCATATTTTTTGGTAAAAAATATCGCAATAAGTGTATTTTGATTGGTTTGGGCAAAAGTTATTGCGTTTACTAACTAAGGGAAAGATTTCTGTCATTTTTGGTGGTTTTTTTTAACGAGTAATGGCGGCGGCGATCTGCAATTTTTTTTGCAGGACTGCGACATTGCGGCGGACAGATCGGACCCTTGACTGACATTTATGACACTTTTGGGGGTACCAGTGACATTACTACAGTAATCAGTGCTATACATATGCACTGTTACTGTAAAAATGACAATGGCAGTGAAGGGGTTAATTTTATTGGAGAGGGAGGGGTTAATGTATGCCTGGTGCTTACTGACGTGTGTGGGGGGAGGGGACTGTGTGACACAGGGACAGATCGCATGTTCAGCTACGCTGAACCCTGCAATCTGACCCTGTCTGTCACTTGGGAGATCCGCCCGCTTGGTTTACACAAGACTCGATTCCCCGACGATCGGGGAAGAGCAGCGGTGATCACCCCCGCTTCTCCCCTGGCCCGACTCCCACTGTGACTGAATACAGCGGGAGCGAGCCTCCGGCGGCATGCATGCGCCGCCGAGAGAGGGGAATGTCTACGTCGCCAGACGATATCGAGCCACTTTGCCGCAGTAGAGGCACAGTGAGCAGCGGTAAAGTGGTTAAAATGTGCTATTTTTTTACAGGACGGGGAAGCCTGCAGTGCTGTGGGAGGGGGGGGCAGCACAGTGAAAGAGGGGCACACGGGAAGGGGGGGGGGTCAGAAGCAGGGAGAACAGGAAGGGGGATCAGTGTCGGAGAAGCAATTACAGGAATGATGCCCTGTGTCTGCGTCTCTCCCTGCAGCAGCTGAAAGCTGGCAAGAGGAGGAGAAACTGGCTTTCAGCTGCTGCAGGGAGAGACACAGACACAGGGCATCATTCCTGTAATTGCTTCTCCGACACTCATCCTCCTCCCTGTTCTCCCTGCTTCTAACCCCCCCCCCCTTCCTGTGTGCCTCTCTTTCACTGTGCTGCCCCCCTCCCACAGCGCTGCAGGCTTCCCTGTCCTGTAAAAAAAAAATTAAATAAATAAACATTGATAAATAATTTAAAAAAACCTGTAAAATAAAAGAATTGTTAAAATTAAAAAAAAAAGTTAAAAATTAAAAAAAAAATGTAAAAAACAATTAAAAAATGGCTAATTCACACAGGTTCTCTGTTATGTTTGTGTAATAATGATTTTAGAGTAAATTTAGTGCAAATATTGTCTTGATAAATTTTTGGGGGGAGGGGGGCAGGTAGGCTACGGGGCCTCGTGATTTCTAACAGCAGCCCTGATGGCAACAGATAGCTGCCATAACCCCCGGTATATTTTTAAAAGCCGGGCTGTTCAATTTAACATAAATGTGGTCCCAGTGGTGTGTTCATCACTTTAAAAAAATAACATATTAAAAAAAAAAAAGTTAACAATAAATAATTTTAAAAAAATTGTAAAATATGTTATGCATAAATTCAATATTTGTTATCTGATGCTTTAGAACCAACAACTCTAGAACCGTGCTATTTGTCCTATCCTTTCTCCTTGTATTGTACTCTGTTTTATGCCAATGTACTATTTGAAACTCAATATTTTTTTTTGCAAAAAAAAAAATAAATTGTAAAATAAAAGAATTGTTAAAATTTTTTACATTAGAAAAAAAAGTTATACATTTAAAAAAAAAAAAGGGAAAAAAATGGCTAATTCACACAGGTTCTCTGTTATGTTTTTGTAATAATGATTTTAGTGTAAATTTAGTGCAAACATTGTCTTGATAAATTCGGGGGGGGGGGGGGGGCAAGTAGGCTGTACGGGGCCTCGTGATTTCTAACAGCAGCCCTGATGGCAACAGATAGCTGCCATAACCCCCGGTATATTTTTAAATGCCAGGCTGTTCACTTTAACATAAAAGTGGTCCCAGTGGTGGGTTCATCACTGTAAAAAAAATAACACATTAAAAAAAAAAATTAAACATTAATAAATAATTAAAAAAAAATTGTAAAATATGTTATGCATAAATTCAATATTTGTTATTTGATGCTTTATAACCAACAACTCTAGAAGCGTGCTATTCATTCTATCTTTTCTCCTTGTATTGTACTCTATTGTATGCCAATGTACTATCTGAAACTCAAATACATTTTTTTGTAAAAAAAAAAATTGTAAAATAAAAGAATTGTTAAAATTTTTTACATAAAAAAAAGTTATACATTTGAAAAAAAAAATGGAAAAAATGGCCAAATATGTTTGTGAAATAATGATTTTAGTGTAAATTTAGTGCAAATATTGTTTTGATAAATTCGGGGGGAGGGGGGGACAGGTAGGCTGTACGAGGCCTCGTGATTTCTAAAAGCAGCCCTGATGGCAACAGATAGCTGCCATAACCCCCTGTATATTTTTAAATGCCAGGCTGTTCACTTTAACATAAAAGTGGTCCCAGTGGTGGGTTCATCACTGTAAAAAAATAACACATTTAAAAAAAAAAAAAGTTAACATTAATAAATAATTTAAAAAAACCTGTAAAATAAAAGAATTGTTAAAATTAAAAAAAAATGTAAAAGTTAAATTTTTTTTAAAAAAACATAAAAAAAATGGCTGATTCACACAGGTTCTCTGTTATGTTTGTGTAATAATGATTTTAGTGTAAATTTAGTGCAAATATTGTCTTGATAAATTCGGGAGGGCCACTTAGGCTGTACGGGGCCTCGTGATTTCTAACAGCAGCCCTGATGGCAACAGATAGCTGCCATAACCCCCGGTATATTTTAAAATGCCGGGCTGTTCGCTCTAACATAAAAGTGGTCCCAGCGGTGGGTTCATCACTGTAAAAAAAAATAACATATTAAAAAAAAAAAGTTAACATTAATAAATCATTTTAAAAAAATTGTAAAATATGTTATGCATGAATTCAATATTTGTTATCTGATGCTTTAGAACCAACAACTCTGGAACCGTGCTATTCGTCCTATCCTTTCTCCTTGTATTGTACTCTATTGTATGCCAATGTACTATCTGAAACTCAAATAATTTTTTTTTGCAAAAAAAAAAAAATAATAATAATAATAAATTGTAAAATAAGAGAATTGTTAAAATTTTTTACATAAAAAAAAAAGTTATACATTATAAAAAAAAAAAGGGAAATAAATTAACAAAATGGCTAATTCACACAGGTTCTCTGTTATGTTTGTGTAATAATGATTTTAGTGTAAATTTAGTGCAAATATTGTCTTGATAAATTCCGGGGGGGGGGGGGGCAGGTAGGCTGTACGGGGCCTTGTGATTTCTAACAGCAGCCCTGATGGCAGCAGATATTGCAAAATAAATAAATAAATTGTAAAATAAAAGAGTCGTTAAAATTTTTTTACATTTAAAAAAAAAAAAGGGAAAAAATGGCTAATTCACACAGGTTCTCTATTTTTTGAACACCCCCCTGCGTGTCGGGGCCCCCTACAGGAGGACTGGTGGTCCCCCCCTATCAGCAGGCCCTGGCTGCCATAACCCTGGTATCTAATGTCAAAGTAGTGACGTAAATACACGGTGGGCGGTCGGGAAGTGGATGGGATTTTACAATCGTTATAATCCAGACAAGAATTGGTGGAAACAGCAGGAAATACAAAGTATCCTTTTTCCAATGTCTCTTTTGTTATTAGGGAAATCAGGTTATTGTATCTTGTCTAATAAACTTCAAAAAGGTGCTGGGAGGGGAAGGAGGCATCTCAGAACCTCGCACATAAATAATAAGAAAGTAGACGGAATGAAAGGGGTTTTAATTACCGGCGCATTCATTTGCATCTCGAACAAAATAACAGAGTAAACAGATTATGCAAATCAACCAACTTTGTCTTTTCTAAAATAGGCACTTAGCCGGTACGCATCCTGCAAATCCCCGATGAAATGTACATGCCCCCCCCCCCCCCCAGCCGAAATTTTCAAAATAAAATAGATACATCTAATTACCGTTCCTCAAGGTAAAAGGTTTCCGAGGGGGGTCACCCAGTTTTTTTTCCCCAAAACTATTTTGTGTTGGCAATTTTACAATAATGGGCTGGCGATTATCGCTTTTCACCGGCGTGCCGGTTCTACGTGAAGAAATTGTTCTAATTAGAGATATTTTCTTTTTTACCCGTAATTTTATCTAACCCTTCTCTCCAGGCGCTCGGTGCTTAATAGCGGGGGGTCACACGTCTGGTTTGACTCAAGAATATTACACCTTTTTTTTTTTTTTTGTATAGCGATGGACAGGATGGGAAATCTCATTGTCTAATGAATGATTACCACCATTTAGAGAGACCCCCCCCCCCTCTCCATCAATCCAAACTCCCAAAAAGTTCCTATGTTTTCATGCATTGGATATGGAAACTGGACAAAGGGACTCATCTTTGAAGGAAAACATAGGAACCGGGGTGCAGAAAAATGGCTGCAGGTGCTCTGGACTTCTGGGCTGATGAGTCAAAGTGTGAAATATAATCCCACGGAACCACATGCCCATACCCGTAGCCAAGACCACATCGTAACCATGGACTCACATATGCTTTTAAAGGGCCATCCTGAAAGCTTGGACTCTTCCCACTCCTCCTTCCATTTCCACAGGGGTAAAAGAACTGAAGTCGCTCCTCTACAAAGAAAAACTGGACACTATCCTACAACACTTTGCCTCCACTAAAATGTTCACCAGAAGAACTGGTGTTTTTCATGAAGTTCTATGAAGAATTGCATGTTCTTCATAGAACATACACTCTCTCCAGCAGAAATTCAAACACTAGTGACACCCTATCAATACACGGATTGGTACCTTGGTGCATCTGTAGCACAAACCTTAGACAAACTGAAGGTCGAAGACGTTTCCACCCAATCTCTAATCAAGTTCAACCCACTCTTGTGGACACATCAGCGGACTTTCTAGGTTTTCTTCCTACTAATATGACTTATTCTAGTTAGACCAGCCCAGAGTCTTATCTTTGATGAGTTCCATGTTCCTGTTTGATGCTCTCCTCCCATACCATGCAAGACCATCATCCCTCACCCCTCTTCCCTTACTTTCTCTTCCCTTCACTCCCTTCTTCTAATTTACTTATATATGTAGCACCCTCCTGGGTAGGTGCTAGGCAAAGCATAGTGGTGGCCCTTTTCTGCTTATCAGAAGGGTCTTATCTGTTAGTTAGCCAGTCACATGCTTCCAGGTGTGACCTGTTGAGTCTGGGGAGTCTCCCCACGGTATCCAATGAGGGACCTTGCTGGACAGTGGAGGAAACCAAGCCAATAGCACACCAGGGTTTATGACTGTCCCAGTGGGTGGGCATTACTGCAATGCATCCTGGGATTGGAAATAAATCCTGATGAGTCAAAGTGTGAAATATAATCCCACGGAACCACATGCCCATACCCGTAGCTAGGACCACATCAACCCATGGACTCACATATGCTTTTTAGCGGCAAAAAGGGCCATCCTGAAAGCTTGGATTCTTCCCACTCCTCCTTCTATTTTGGCAGTGGTAAAAGAACGGAAGTCGCTCCTCTACAAAGAAAAACTGGACACTATCCTACAACTCTTTGCCTCCACTAAAATGTTCTTCGCCAGAAGAACTGGTGTTCTTCATGAAGTTCTATGAAGAACTGCATGTTCTTCATAGAACATACACTCTATCCAGCAGAAATTCAAACACTAGTGACACCCTTTCAATACACGGATTGGTACCTTGGTGCATCTGTAGCACAAACCTTAGGCAAACTGAAGGTCAGAGACGTTTCCACCCAATCTCTAATCAAGTTCAACCCACTCTTGCGGACACATCAGCGGACTTTCTAGGATTTCTTCCTACTAATAGTTTCGTCATCAAAAGACGTCGTCTGGGCGTGACATTATGTGGTTGCATCTTTGTTGATTGCTTGCACATTCACTACATTGCACTTTCGTACTTGTTACACTGACAGTTACTTTATATATTTTAAGACTGTGTATTGTATGTTTAGTGTAGCCCTTTGTTGGGCATTCTCAACATTTTGTTTGATTTAGCGCAGCACTTATTCCTATTCCTTTATTCTATACAACATTGTTGTGTTGCAGTGTCTGCAGCTCATTTAGATGACATTGGCGCAGTAATTTCTTATATTTAGTATATATATATATATATATATAGTCCCATTGCAGAAACATGATACATGACTGCCCAGCATAAAACATGATACATGAAAGATAACATGGGGATGCAGCTGTTTAGAAGGTCTCTGGGTGGTGTATTACATTACTCTGCTATCATAATAAATACACGGTGCAATGTTCTCCATTGTATTGACTGTATGTAATTAGTTGTATCACCTTGAGAACACATTAGCCTAGACTACCGCTAATTTAATACAGACGCGTTATGTTCCTGCAATTCCCAGTTCTTTACAGTTAACTGATAGCTCTGTGTTATTATTTAACTAATTAGGCATAAGGTATGTGCTATCTGCGGGTTATGTACAGCTCCGCTCAGCCTGGTTGGAGGGCCGGTCTGGATACCTGGCGCAGTGGGAAATGTTATTAGAGTGAGTATTATATCGTATACAGCTACAAATGACAGCCTGCCCTGCAGATACCATCATTTTATTGACTGTTTCAAAGGAATGCCCCCACAGAAAGCAGTAATTTTCTATAAGGCCCCTTTTGTCCGCGTTTGTCTGTTTTTCATCCATCCATTGATGGATAAAAAATGTAAATTAATGTATCTCTATGGAAAAACGGTTGTAAATGGACGATCATCCGTTTAAATCCACTTCCGTCAACATCCGTTTTTTGGATCTGATCAAAGCCTTATTTTTCTTCCTTTAAAAAAAAAAACAAAAAACAATGGATTAGATGAAAAACAGATGTAAACAGACAAAAGGTCAGTTTTTGCAAAAAATAAAAAATGGTTCCAGAACTCAAGTGGTTAAAGTGTTTGTTACCCCAACACTTCGTATTCCTGATATGTCAGTTATGACCAGTGATGGTAGTAACTGCGTTTAAGTAAACGGCGTTACTTAACGCAGTTACTTTTCAGGGTAACGAGTAATCTATTTGATTACCCGTCCTCTCCCTGTAACGCCGCTGCCGCTACTTTCGGCCGCGTTACAGCAATTACATCTACCGCCACTAGATGGCAGTAGATGTAATTGTATTTCCCCTCTACTCTACAGGGCCGCTTTAAGCAATAATTGGGGGCCGCCCGGCCGCTTGAAGCATTGGGGCCGCTGCAGCCCCGGCCCCCGCTGCGCTCCAATCGGATACACTGATGCACTTTCCTACGTCAGCCGCTATGAGCGGCATGACGTCACATCCGGCGGGAGCGGGCGGGAGCGGGCTGCTGTCAGAGAAGAATGTGGGCGGTCCGCAGGGAGGAGAAACACTGGCTTTGTAGAGTGGACACGTCTTATCTGTAGTTCTTTCTTGAGAGCAAGAATTTCCGTGGCTATATTCCAAGTTTCATGGAGGAAATGCTGATAACCTGTATTAACTTTTGCTTCCACAACCAGAAAAAATACCGGTAACAATTTTTTTTTCATAATCAGTTTAAGATATATATATATATATATATATATATATATATATATATATATATTGATGGTGTGGGCATTCTTTAAAAAGGTATTTATTACTTGTACAGCATAAGATGGGTGTCAGGGAAGAAGAAGTAAGCCCAGGCACATAGTTATGTGCAGACGGAGAGTGTTTGTTAACCAACGGAGAAAGCCTATTTAGCCAAACCTATGGACTTTGGATTCCTGTTCACTTTCCACACCTGCCACTAAGTGGCGCCAAATGGCCCATATAAACACCTCTGCTGCACTAGGACCTTGCCTTATGGTCTACAGCTTCCTGCTTCCTGTTTCCTGTTCCTGGTGTTTACTCAGTTGCTGTCCTGATCCGTCTGACCACGATTGAACTCTGCCTGAACTGACCCCTGGCTTGCTCTTCGACAACGTCTCCGCTTTATCCTGCTGTCTGCCTGTCTGCCGTTGCCAACTCCTGCCTGAACCTGACTACTCTGTTGCCTGTGATCTGCCAGCCTGCTAAGCATCTGCTGCCTGTGACCAGTCAGTCTGCCAAGTACCTGCTGTCTGCATCACGATCCAGTCTGCATCCAAGTACGCACGGACCTCACATCTGCAGCCTTCACCATCTGAACTTCTAGGCACTCGTGCCACTCCAGGCTTCTGTGTTTCCTGTTTGCATTATCAGGGGTACTAGGCCGGAGGTGTAAGAGATCGCCTTCCTCTCCACGTCAGGCTCCATCTCCAGGTACGTGACAGTACCATAAGGCCATGTCGGAGCCTGAGAGAGGGGCATCTCCCCTGGATGAGATCTGCCAACATATCACAGCATTGTCACAAGCCATTAAGGACTTACAAGAGGGGTACACTCAACTGGAAAATCGCATCCAGACACTTCCTGCAGTGGCGACTTCAGCGACTGATGCGACTCCTGCTAATCCAGTTGCTTCTTCAGGAGCCATAGCTGCACCCGCTGTCCTGATGCTGCCTCCAGAACCCAGAGTTCCTATGCCTGAGAGATTTTCTGGTGATCGTAGCAAATTCCGTGCATTTTGCAACGCATGTGAATTATTTTTTGCTTTACAACCTCACACCTTCTCCTTAGAGGCAACCAAGGTTGGGTTCGTCATATCATTACTTCAAGGCGAACCTCAAGCCTGGGCTCACCATCTGCTAGAGAAAAACGATGCCAAGCTATCCACCCTGACTCTCTTTTTTGACGCTATGGCACAACTCTACGATGATCCTCAGCGATCCGCATCAGCAGAGGTGGCCCTTCACTCGCTTCAGCAAGGCCGCAGGGCAGTGGAAGATTATGTGACAGAGTTCAGGCGCTGGAGTGCCGACACCTGCTGGAATGATGCTGCCTTGCGTTACCAGTTCCGCTTGGGCCTAGCTGAACCCTTAAAGGATGAACTGGCTCGTGTAGGGGTACCCAGCTCACTGGAAGGACTTATTAATCTCTCTATCCAGATTGATCGCCGCCTCAGGGAACGAAGGTGGGAAAGGTCCTCCAGTCATGCGTTTCCCGTATGGAAAGCCCCGCCAAGAGCAAACATGGCTTCAGCCGCTCCTGCCTCACCCACAGCTAAGGAACTGAGCCAATGCAATTGGGGCTGCTACGTACCTCTCTAACGCCTGAAGAACGTCAACGCCGCCGCCAGAACAACCTATGCCTCTACTGTGGGGAAGCGGGGCACTATGTGCAGAACTGTCCAGCAAAGGCACGTAAGTGTCTGACCATCTTACCTGTTAATCTGCCACCAGTGCTTTCTAGTTCCACTCATGTTGCTCTCCCTATCTCGTTCCAGCTTTCAGGAAGAACCGTTCCAGTCTCCGCTATAATTGACTCAGGAGCCTGCAGCTGCTTTGTTGATCTGGCTTTTGCCACTCAGCATCAGATACCTTTGCAGCCCAAAGCCCAGGGACTTTCTGTATATCTGGCCGATGGTTCCAGCATAAGATCTGGAACAGTCACTCAACAGACTATACCTTTGCCAGTCCTAACCTCACCATCTGGTCACAAGGAACTGTTATGTTTGGACGCTATTTCATCCCCTCTATTTCCAGTCATTTTGGGTATACCCTGGCTACAGGCACATAACCCCAGTATTGACTTTCAATCTTCATATTGTCATGAACACTGCCTCCTAGGACCTTCAGGTCTACCATTGCCCTTACTATGCATGGACTCTGATGCTGAATTACACCAAGCCGTCCCAGCAGTTTACCATGACTTCTTGAACGTATTTAGCAAACGCGGAGCTGACACACTTCCGCCTCACAGATCCTACGACTGCCCGATTGAGTTGCTGCCTGGGGCTGAAATCCCATTTGGACGAATCTATCCTCTGTCTGTATGTGAACTAGAGACATTGAAAGAGTACATAGATGACAGCTTAAGTAAAGGCTTTATCCGTCCCTCCACTTCACCAGCAGGGGCAGGTATCTTTTTCGTGGAAAAGAAAGACCACTCTCTCCGGCCCTGTGTGGATTACCGCGAGTTGAATAAAATTACAGTCAAGAACCGGTATCCCCTTCCGTTAGTTCCAGAATTGTTCCAGAGACTTAGATCAGCAACAGTATTTACCAAGCTGGATTTACGGGGAGCTTATAATCTGGTACGCATTCGAGAAGGAGATGAGTGGAAGACGGCCTTTCGTACCAGATTTGGGCACTTTGAGTATTTAGTAATGCCGTTTGGGCTATGTAATGCACCGGCAACCTTCCAACACTTTGTTAATGATATCTTCAAGGATTTTCTGGAAATTTTTGTTATTGTTTATCTTGATGACATTCTGATTTTTTCTGTTTCTCTGGAGCTTCACCGAGGTCATGTCAAGAAGGTCCTCGGTCGGCTCAGGGTACATGGACTTTACGCGAAAGCAGAAAAGTGCGAGTTTGAACAGCAAAGCATTCAGTTCTTGGGGTTGATCATCTCTACTGAAGGCATCAAAATGGACCCACAGAAAGTTTCTGCCATATTAGAGTGGCCTGCACCATCAGACAAGAAGGGAGTCCAGCGCTTTGTCGGATTCGCAAACTTCTATCGGGAATTTATTAAGGGGTTTTCTGCCATTATTGCCCCCATCACTCAATTGACCAAGCAGGGCATTCGGTTCTGTTGGTCACCTGAAGCACAAGCTGCTTTTGAGACTCTAAAGGGTCTCTTTACATCAGCACCCATTCTTAGCCACCCAGATCCAGCGTTATCCTTTGTCTTGGAAGTAGATGCATCCGAAAACGCAGTAGGGGCAGTTCTGTCACAGCGCCAGGGCCCAAAGACTCTGTTACACCCAGTGGCGTTTTTTTCACGTAAAATGTCCTCTGCTGAGAGAAACTACGATGTGGGAGATCGTGAACTGCTTGCTATCAAATCAGCTCTGGAAGAATGGAGGTACCTCTTGGAGGGGGCAGCGCATCCAATTTTGATTTATACAGATCACAAGAATCTGGAGTACTTGAAGGCAGCCAAACGTTTGAAGCCACGTCAGGCCAGGTGGGCACTTTTTTTTCAAGATTTTTGTTTCATATAACCTACAGGCCAGGATCAAAGAATGTTAAACCTGATGCTTTGTCCCGAATGTTTGATGACCCCAAAGACCCACCTACTTCAGATACCATATTATCTGCAGGAAACTTTTTGTTGCTGCAAACAGATATCTTGTCACAAATCAAGCAGGCCTCATTGGGTGCTCCCTCTCCACCTGGGACAACGCTTGCTGCTAGAGAAGGCTTACTGTGGTCTGGGGATAAGATATTTGTACAAGAATGTCCGAGTAGCAGTTCTGGAACTATGCCACGATCATCCCTTGGCAGGACATTTCGGAGTTCATAAGACCACAGATCTGGTACAGCGCCTGTTCTGGTGGCCTAATTTGGACAAGGATTGTAAGGAATATGTAAGTTCTTGCACCATTTGTATTCGTAACAAGAGTAGCAGAAATAAGACCTGGGGTTTACTTAGGCCCCTTCCAGTCCCCGATAGACCCTGGAGGATGATTTTGATGGACTTTGTGGTAGAACTACCAACATCTGAAGGGTGCTCAGCCATCTTTGTCGTGGTGGACCGGTTTTCCAAAATGGCTCACTTTGTGCCCTTGAAAGGGGTTCCCTCCGCAATAGAAACAGCCAGAGTCTTTATAAAGGAAATTGTGAGGCTCCATGGTGTTCCTGGAAACATTGTTTCTGATCGAGGAGTACAATTCACGTCAAAGTTTTGGAGGGCTCTCTGTGAAAAACTAAAGATAGAACTTTCATTTTCCTCTGCATACCACCCTCAGTCTAACGGTCAGACTGAAAGAACAAATCCAGACTCTTGAACAATATATCCGTTGTTTTACTTCTTTTTCTCAGGATGACTGGGTTTCATTATTACCGCTGGCTGAATTTGCATACAATAATTCAAGACACTCTGCTACAAAACAATCTCCTTTCTTTGCTAACTATGGGTTTCACCCTTTATTTCTGTCCAATACTGTTCCTGACTCTTCAAATCCAGCTGTACAAGACACCCTTGAATTTCTCCAACATAACAACAGAATCTTGCGGGAAACAATCTCTAAGGCACAGGAGGACAACAAGAGATTCTTTGATAAGAAGAAAAGGGGAGATTTAATTTTGAAACCAGGTGAGCAAGTCTGGTTATCCACCACCAATCTCAAGTTGGCTTGTCCTATGAAAAAGCTTGGTCCCAAATTTGTGGGACCTTTTCCAGTAAAGAGGAAGATAAATGATGTTTCCTATGAACTTATATTGCCAGACTCACTGAAGATTCATCCTGTGTTTCATGTGTCTCTACTAAAACCCACAGTTTCTAATCCCT
This sequence comes from Pelophylax lessonae, assembly GCF_965119305.1. Classification (NCBI taxonomy): domain Eukaryota; kingdom Metazoa; phylum Chordata; class Amphibia; order Anura; family Ranidae; genus Pelophylax; species Pelophylax lessonae. The sequence goes on from NC_138774.1 coordinate 21,801,106, forward strand.
TTCCAGAACGGAACTCAGGTCCTCCTGAACCAGTGGTCATTAATGGCGAAGAGGAATATGAGGTAGAGGCCATTTTAGACTGTAGGAAAAGGAGGAATCAGCTTCAATATCTGATCAAGTGGAAGGGCTATGGCCCTGAGGAAAACTCGTGGGAACCAGAATCGAATGTTCACGCCCAGGAACTAATTCAGGCCTTCCGCTGCAGGTACCCTGAGAAATTTACTCAGTTGGGCATCAGGAGGCTGCCCGTAAGGGGGGGGCAGTGTCAGGGAAGAAGAAGTAAGCCCAGGCACATAGTTATGTGCAGACGGAGAGTGTTTGTTAACCAACAGGGAAAGCCTTTTTAGCCAAACCTATGGACTTTGGATTCCTGTTGACTTTCCACACCTGCCACTAAGTGGCGCCAAATGGCCTATATAAACACCTCTGCTGCACTAGGACCTTGCCTTATGGTCTACAGCTTCCTGCTTCCTGTTTCCTGTTCCTGGTGTTTACTCTGTTGCTGTCCTGATCAGTCTGACCACGATTGAACTCTGCCTGAACCGACCCCTGGCTTGCTCTTCGACAACGTCTCCGCTTTATCCTGCTGTCTGCCTGTCTGCCGTTGCCAACTCCTGCCTGAACCTGACTACTCTGCTGCCTGTGATCTGCCAGCCTGCTAAGCATCTGCTGCCTGTGACCAGTCAGTCTGCCAAGTACCTGCTGTCTGCATCACGATCCAGTCTGCATCCAAGTACGCACGGACCTCACATCTGCAGCCTTCACCATCTGAACTTCTAGGCACTCGTGCCACTCCAGGCTTCTGTGTCTCCTGTTTGCATTATCAGGGGTACTAGGCCGGAGGTGTAAGAGATCGCCTTCCTCTCCACGTCAGGCTCCATCTCCAGGTACGTGACAATGGGGGGGACCTCGACCTCCTGCATTTGGGGGGGGGGGGGTGGGATCAGCTTGATCAATCGCATAAAATTAATATAAACGCAAGAATTAATAAACGCATAAGTTAGAAGTGACAATCATAAATATATCAAATAAATAAATATTGAATATATAAATAGTGATGTGGTAAAGTGCACTGTGCAAATGGTGCAAAGGAGTGAACCACAATAATGTTCAACAAATAATAATCAATGGAAAGTCACTATAAAGTAGAAAAGTGAGAGTTCGCATATAAAGAAAACACTTTATAAGGATAGAGATTAATCAAAAAAGTTCATAAGTTCCTATGAAAGATAAAAATTTAAAGAAAAAGTGCTGGTGTCTGAAATTGTTGCCGGATGTGCGGGAAACTCTGGTCATTCAGTTGGTGCGGAAACTACTTTCACTGTGGTGGTGAGCGTGTATCCATAAATGAGTGAAATGGCCGCTCACCTCCAAATCACTCTTAATGAGTGTTTGTACCAATAAGAGTTTCAAACCTTACCTAGGATATTTTCCCTCTGATGTTTGATGCTGGCTACCGAAAAGGATCTAAGAGCTTGCCTTAAAGAGACCACCACGGACCATTACCTCTACATTGGAGACCTGTTACCTATTGGTACAAACACTCATTAAGAGTGATTTGGAGCTGAGCAGCCATTTCACCAGTGTGCCACGCCACCACCAGCCAGGCAGCCACCCACCACCACCAGCAGCAGCCAGCCAGTCCAGGCAGCAGCAGGTACCAAAAAAACATAAAATACCACAGTCAGGACTCAGGAGTCAGGACAGGAGTCAGACTCAGCTCAGGTCAGCCGCCAGTGCAGTGCCACACCAGCCGTCAGCGACAATGGCGACGAAAAAAGTCACAGTTACTTTGCTGAGTGACTAATTACTTTTTCAATGTGGTAACTGAGTCAGTAACTCAATTACTTTTTGGGAGAAGTAATTTGTAACTGTAACTAATTACTTTTTTAAACTAAGATGAGCAACACTGGTTATGACAAAACATGTTGGGCGGAGCTTAACCACATGACGTTGGCGTTGCATGCTACTGGAGGTCGGCCATGTTTTTGGCTTGAAATGCCCCCACCGAAAGCAGTCATTTTACTGTAAGACCCCTTTCACGCGTGCAAAGCGTTTGTCTGTTTTTCATCCATCCATTGATGGATAAGAAAAATGTAAATCAATGTATCTCTATGGAAAAACGGTTGTAAACGGACGATCATCTGTTTACATTCACTTCCGTCAACATCTGTCTTCAGATAATCTGCACGTGTGTACGGGGCATAAACAGACAAAAGGTCAGATTTTGCATTAAACAAATGCCTCCAGGACTCTAGTGGTTTACCGGTTGCCAACCACACACCGCCTATATATTGCGGCAGTGTGGCTACTTGTATGAGAAAGTATCCTGTTCTCTTTGTATTGCTTCCTTTGTGTAAAATCCCTGGTGTTCCTGCCAGTCCCATTGCTTTTCTATCAAAAACTGACCACGCTAGGCAGGAGAGTACACTGTGGTACACTTAAAAGTACAAAAAAGTACACTTTTAATGCCAGCAGTTTAGACATTAATGGCTGTGTGTTGAGTTATTTTGAGGGGACAGCAAATTTACACTGTTATACAAGCTGTACACTCTCACTACTTTATGTTGTAGCAAAGTGTCATTTCTTCAGTGTTGTCACATGAAAAGATAGAATAAAATATTTACAAAAATGTGAGGGGTGTACTCACTTTTGTGAGATACTGTATATATATATATATATATATATATATATATATATATATATATATATATATATATGTAAGTGTATATATATATATATATATATATATATATATATATATATATATATTATTTGTAAATCCCAGGGACAGACTGCATCAGGTACAATTTTTTTGTCCTTATTTCCACTTTAAGTTTTCTATAAAATATACACAGGCAAGTAATAGCATCTCTGATATAATACTAAAACCTTGGCAATGTATGCAGTCCACTTAGAGTAAATTGTTTGTTCTTGTTTTAGTTCTTAATATAAAAAAAAGCAAAAAAAAAAAAAAAAAGCTGTTGTTTCACTTTTTGAAAAAAAAAAAAAAAAAAGAAAAAATTACTGGCAAGGACTGAAAAGATAAATGCAAGAAGTTGATCTGAAGGTTAACACTGACGCTCTAAATCCACATTTTCTACATGAAGGTGAGTTTCCATACAACCAGATGCCATTGTTACGAATTAATATTAGGAGGCTTTGAAATAACTTCTCTCTTATTGATTCCAAGATGCATGATACGTGTCCTACACTCCGAGTTAAACTTCAAGGTCTGTACATGACAATACAAACACAAGTTCCTACAACTGTATTATGCGTGCAGCCTTTGTCACACGGAGCTGAAGAAGGACAGAACAAATGCCGCACAAACTGTACGAAAAAATCGCTACGCGCTTTACAAGAACAATTTTAGACCTTAACCTGTCCAGAAAAAATGAGAATTACAACGAGCAGAATAATAACTAAATAGATTTGCGATGTTGAAAACCGTTACTTTTGTCCTACTGCGAACAAAAACAAATTTTGACACTTTGCCACATCGTGCTGAAAATGGAATTCGATTTGCATATCATAAAATAATAATAATAATAATAATAATAATAATAATAATACAAAAAAAATGTTTTTCTTTTTTTTTTTTTATCTGGAAATAATGTTAACTACATTGGCAACGTTGAAAAGTTTTTCTGAAAAAAAAAAAAAAAAAAAATGAAGGTCAGAGTCATCTGTTGGAGCCGATCCACGCGATTTCTACCTCCCGTCAATTTACACTTCCAACAAGAACTTAATAACAAAGCAATGTTTGGAGTTTTAGCCGCTGCAATTTACATCCTCTGAAAAGGTGAGAACTAACACACACAAAAGCCTCGTCATTCCACTTCCCATCATCTCTCAACAAACAAGTCGCAGGTTTTTTTTTTTTTTTTCCTCTCTTTTTTTTTTGTGTGTTGGAAACTGCGATAAATACTTAGTTCACGTTTAGGACGTGTTATCAAACTTAATTTTTTTTTCACTCGGTTTAATTAATTTAATTATTTTTCAACTTTTTAAAAAAACATTTTGTCTGACGATAAACCTTTTTTTTATCGCAAACATGTTTAAATTCATTACAGTTGGTTGATAGTCTGTGAATTAAAGTACTTAAAGTGATACTAAACACACACTGTTTAATTTACATATTTACATTATCCGTTGTCTTTATGTATATGGATAATGGCATTGTATTTATTTAAATAAAAATAATAAAAAAAAAAAACAAGTAACTTTTTTCATAATCTATATACTGCTGTCACGGGACCCAGCTCCCACTCACATGTTAAAAAAAAAAAAAAAAAACAGCCTTCAGAATACAGATGAAAAATATATAATAATGTAAAAGAAATGTTTTAAATAGTCATAAAAATATGTATTTGAAATGTATTATTTTTTGCAAAGACAGTGTTGGCTATCTAGTGGGTGTTCTGCCAATCACAGCCTATTCCACGCCTCCCCTCATCCTTTCTCTTCATGTATATGGATCATGGCATTGTGTTTACTTAAATAAAAATATTTAAAAAAAAATAGCTTTTTTTTATAATCTATATACTGCTGTCATGTGACCTAGCTCCTACCCAGCCTGTCTGCAGAGAAGACAGCTTCTAGTGCTCTGCTTCTGGTCACATGTTGAAAAAAAAGAGTCTTCATAATACAGATGAAATATATATAATAATATAAAATAAATGTTATAAATAGTCATAAAAATATGTATTTCGCTCCTTTGACCTGGCCACCCCCTGGGGGCCGGGGCCAGTGGCTTGAGTCGTCTGGTCCCCCACCCCTTCTTTCCTGGCCCCTTTGCCCTTCCTTATGCCCTTTCCCCTGCCCCCCCTTTTTTTTCTCTCTCCCCTCCCCAGCCCTTCTTGCCCCTCTCTCCTGCTTCTTCTTCTTCTTCATTACCATACTGGTCTGCATCTTCCTCTCTCTCCCTTCTTCTTCTCCTACTCTGATCTTCTTACCCTAGCCCCTAGTTGTGGCTTTCCACGACGTTCAGGGAGTCCCATAGGCTATACATATAAGGACTCTTTCTCTTGCATACCGTACAAGTTCTAGACCAGGCATGTCCAACCTACGGCCCGAGGGCCGCATGCGGCCCAGAACCACAGGCAATGCGGCCCACTGCCCCCTGACAATTTTTTTTGCTCGGGAGGAAGGAAGTCAGGTCGGGGGCACAGCCACAGCAGCTGCCAACTAATGGTAGGCAGAGGCTGCCTCTGAGGGGAGGGGGAAGGGGGAGCATGTGCAGTGTTCTGACTCCTACCACCATGACCACTTTAAATCACTGAAGTGGTCATGGTGGTTAGAGTATTCCTTTATTATCGCTCAGAAGAAGTAAACCTCTGTATACTGATTCCATTTCATTTGATTATCCTCTAGTTGTGTTAAATTAGTGCGGGGGGCATGGCGGCGTGGGAAGGGCGAAGCAGCATTTTATTACTTATATACCTTAACTATAGTATATATTTTATATGCGGTCTGAGAAATTTCTCTACACTCAATGTGGCCCAGAGAAGCCAAAAGGTTGGACACCCATGTTCTAGACCATGGGTCTTCAAACTATGGCCCTCCAGTTGTTCATGAACTACAATTCCCATCATACCTAGTCATGTCTGTGAATGTCAGAGTTTTACAATGCCTCATGGGATGTGTATTTCCGCAACAGCTGGAGGGCCGTAGTTTGAGGGTCCCTTTTCTAGACGATCCCACACGATCAACTGCATGCTCTTGATCGACCTGGCTAATAGGGATGATCGAACTTTTGAAAAGTTCGGTTCGACCAGAACACCCGAACTTCCCAAAAGTTCGGCCCAGATTTCAGAACCCCATTGAAATCAATGGGACCCGAACTTCGACAATCAAAAAACACCATTTTGAAGCCCTAAAACCCAATAAATGCCCCTAAAAAGTGCCTAGGGTTCTGGGTCATGCCCCAGGGACTATTAATCACACAAAAAAAGTTCTTAAAAATTGTCATTTTTGATAGAGAGCCAATTATTGAAAAAATAAAAAAAAAAGATTTTTTTTTGGATTTAGTGTCTGGGGGGTCTAAAAAGTGTACCTGTGAAGTTTCAGCTCTGTAGCATGCCCAGAACCATAAAAAAAAAAAAAAAAAAAAAAAAAAAGATTGTTTGTATTATGTCACTTATAGAACAGGGATATGGCTTCGCTATTTTCACACCTTGCCGGTTTTGTAGCAAGCGGTTTTTTGGGCATTTTTTGGGGGTTATTGGAGGCAGGCATAACATCAGAACTTCTGTGTAGAGGTATATATATACACACACACTTATATGTATATATACCCATACACATATATAGGTGTGAAAGTAACAGAACACTATACTTGCGCTAATGAAATAATTAACACCGATATGGTTACGCTCCTATCACACCTATATATGTGTATGTGTAAAATACATATAAGTGTGTGTGTATAGATACCCCTATACAGAAGTTCAGATGTTTTGCCTGCCTCCAAAAAAATGCCCAAAAAAACGCCTGCTGCAAAAACACACCTGGGCGGGTTTTTTTGGCGCTGGCGTTTTTTTGGGCATTTTTTTGGGTTCTTTGGAGGCAGGCAAAACATCTGAACTTCTGTATAGGGGTATATATATATATACACACACTTATATGTATTTTACACATACACATATATAGGTGTGATAGGAGCGTAACCATATTGGTGTTAATTATTTCATTAGCGCAAGTATAGTTTTCTGCTCCTTTCACACCTATATATGTGTAGGTGTATATATACAGACATATGTGTGTATATATACCCCCTATACACATGTTCAGATGTCACGCCTGACTCCAAACATGTCCTCAAAAAATCCCTATAAACGCCTGCAGCCAAAAAGCAGGCTGACCGGCGAGAAGCCATATTAGTGCACAGAAAGTGACCTAAGAGAAACAATGTTTTCTCTATAGCAGTCACCCTGATATGGAAGGGTTTGGTCACCCTGCCATAGCAGTCAGTGTCAGTTCACCCTACACTACATTATGGTCACCCTGGCACTTAACACTTTCCCTACAGAAACTAAATTTTTGCATCTAACTAAAGTGGAAAATAGCACCCTAACTACACTAGATATCCCTTTCCTCACACGAATAAATGCTAAATGACACTTTTAAAGTAAAATTAACAGAACTGCTTCCACTCTCTTCCATGTCCCTGTATTACAATGCTAGGAATTTGGCGGGGCTATCTTATATACTGGGGGGCGTATTCACTAATGATTGGCCTAGGGACCCCCTAGTCACTCCAATCCCATTCCTAGCATTCTCCTGCCCCCTCAATTGGCTTTTACTAATGGTTCTGGTCCAATCACAGGCTTTTAAAGCCCATTTCCTGGCCCATTGCATTTTGGTCGGTTCTGGTTGCCGAATTCCGAACTTTTTCAGCAAAAAGTTCTAAATTCGGCCGAACCTCGAACAGTCAATGTTCGGGTCGAACCGATGGTCGACCCGAACCGTTCGATCATCCCTACTGGCTAACCCTAGCCTCATCCCTGTGCCGGTGTGGCACCGGAACTCTCATACGTCTCACACAGGTGTTCCTACATTACCCACTGCATGTAATTTGTTGGTTATTTTTGCTTTTGATACGTTACTGCGGGATCCATGAAACGCCAATTTGATCCTTTTACTTTCAGGCTTAGATGTATAGCCATGACTGTCTTTTCTGAATCCTGATTTCTTCTTATTTTCTATGTGCCAGTATATCCCTAGCCATTTGTTAACATGTCAGGTGACTCATTCCTGTTATCTTTGTACATGTTTGTTCTGACTTTTTATTCTTCAATAAAACGTTTATTTTTATTCCCCTATATATATATATATATATATATATATATATATATATATATATATATAAAATACTTTATTATTTTTTGCAAAGATAGTGTTGGCTATCTAGTGGGGGTTCTGCCAATCACAGCCTGTTCCACGCCCCCCCCCCCCTCCCCAGCCTGTGTCTATTGTTTGTATGTGTTTAGAAGTACAGGGAGGTGAAACCTCCATTAAACACTTGACCTCTGGAAGATTTTACCAACTTCATGTCCAGGCCATTTTTTGTTATTCGGCACTGTACTACTTGAACTGGCAATTGTGCGGCCATGCAGCACTGTACCCAAATGAAATGTATGTAGGGGTATTTGTATGTGTATGATATTTGATCACAACTGGATTTTTTATGTACGTTATAAACTAAAAAAAGATGGAAAATTTTGAAAAAAAAAAACATAATTTTTTATTTTCTGCTATAAAACATGTTCAATCAAAATAAAAACATGATCCTCCTCTGTTTCCCTATGTTGATCCGCACGGTGAGTGGTGGGCTATGGGCCTGGGCACAGTTTGAGTTCCCAATAGGGGTGTCCGGGTCTGTGGCACACCGCGCTCCGAAGGAATTGGTGCATTCGCAATACTTGGATTTACTGACATGTTTTCATGGCATTATTTCCTGCATTAGCGTTCTTCTCTTATTTACTTTGTAACGGATGTGTACCTTTCCACCTGTTTACAGGGGAGTTCCATTGTCCTTTCATTATTTTTGCAGAATTGTTGTATACTCACTGTTTGAACTGTTTTGTATGACTTTGAAACTTTCAATAAAAACGAATTTAATAAAAAAAAAGATAAAAACGTGAAAAAAAAAAATGAATTAATTTAGGCCAAAATGTATTCTGCTACATGTCTTTGGCAAAAAAAAAAAATTCCCAATAAGTGTATATTATTTGGTTTGTGTTTACAACACAGAGCTTCCTTCGCTGAATGATGAAGCCATAGGTCAATTATTGGCATGCGCCCCTACCAGGATTTGCTGGATCACGTATCAGATACATGATCCAGTGCAGCGAGGCCACTTTGCCACCATACTTTTAAGGTGGTCGGCAAGCAGTTAATCAACATGTAATATCCCACCCCCACAGTGTAGAGTTGTAGCCATGGAGGAGGAGGGAAGGAGTGGGCTGTCTTTATTCAGAGTGTATACACCCACATGTGTGACTCTATAGTCACATAGGCTGCTAAGAGGAGAAAAGTAGGAAATTAAGGACTTAAAATTGAACTGAAACTGGAGCAGGCTCAGTGGAGGTCTACACAATCTTAGGCTGCAGCCGGGACACAGACAAGGAGGGAGGGACAGTGAACAGCAGGATTAACCAGGTTTTTTTTTTTGCAGAATACAGAAAACAAATACTGCATGTATTGACAGCTTTTAACGATGAGGGTTTAATGATGCTTTTGAGGGACGCTAACCAAAGTACAAGCTATTGGAGTTTTACAGTTTGGCACAAACATCCCTAACATTACAGAAAATGAAAGACCATAAATAAATGGAAATTTCAAGTTGCCCTCATATATAAAAAAAACATCCTCATTAAACCTTCTTATTATTTTATTTATAGTCATCTAAAAATTTACCCTTACATCCATTAGGTACATGACATTCTGGCCACCAATGTCTCGTATACTATAACAAAACAATGCATTTAACAACAGATTATTCCACAGTTTGCAACCCTTCAGCATATTACGCATGTCTTTTTTAGATGTGCACAGTCATTTTGGAACTGTCCCCAAACTGTTCCCACAAAGTTGGGAGCATGAAATTGCCCAAATTGTCTTGGTATGCTGACGCCTAAAGAGTTCCCTTCACTAGAACTAAGGGGCCAAGTCCAACCCCTGAAAAACAACCCCACGCCAGAATCCCCCCTCCACCAAATGATTTGGACCAGTGCACAAAGAGGTCCATAAAGACAAGGATGAGCGAGTTTGGGATGTAGGAACTTAACTGGCCTGCGCCTCAACCCTTTGGGATGAATTAGAGTGGAGACTGCGAGCCAGGCTTTCTTGTCCAACATCAGTGACTGACCTCACAAGTGTGCTTCTGGAAGAATGGTCAAACATTCCCATAGACCAGGGGTGTCCAAACTATGGCCCTCCAGCTGTTCAGGAACTACAATTCCCATGAGGCATTGTAAAATCTCTGACATTCACAGACATAACAAGGCATGATGGGAATTGTAGTTCCTGAACAGCTGGGGGGCCATAGTTTGGACACCCCTGCCATAGACACACTCTTAAATCTTGTGGACAGCCTTCCAAGAGGAGTTGAAGCTGTTATACCTGCTAAGGGTGGGTCAACTCAATATTGATCCCTACGGACTAAGACTGGGGTGCCATTAAAGTTCCTGTGTGTGTAAAGGCAGGCGTCCCAATACTTTTGACAATATAGGTGACTGGCCAATATGGTTCCCTCTCACTCATTTGATTTATAAAGGGTTGTTTTTCTTTCCCCTGGCCACCTGATTAGATTGATCAGCCTTTCCTGTAACTGCTCCAGATGAGACAGAAGGTTGTGATCGCACTTAATGTGAGGTTTTCCCGGTTGCTGCCTGATTGCCATCCCCACTTCTTACTCTGAAGTGTTATGTAAGTGGGCGGGGTATGACTATAATTTATTATTACACAGGTTGCTTGTATACAATGAATATTTAAGTTGAAAAACAAATATCTAATGTGTATTTTTTTAGATAGGTCACTCTCTTGTGAATATATGGAAAAGGTCCTGAGGAAGCATTTATGTGAAACGCGTTGACCTTTTTGGATTGTTAGCCTTGGAGCTATTTATCATCATTTGACATGTCTATATTATTTGCTGAAATTGTGAGAAATGTGACCTCACACAAAGGAAACGCTATCCCATATTATGTTTTGTATACTTTTAATGATGTAATTAATTTATTTGTAATTTGTTGGTTGTTGCCAGTAAAGTCCGTTGTTTTTTCTTTTCTGTGTTTTGGCATATTACGCATGTGTTTGTCTATTACACAATGGGTGCTTCCCAAAATCTTGCATGCATTTAGAGTCGGGGAGGGGCAGTGGCAGATAACCCAATGCATTCTGTGGGTTCGAAGGCACCCCACTTCTTCAGGTTCTGTGAAACAATAAGTAAAACTCCAATAATATCCCATTTGAATAAAATATTTTTTTTTCACAGATTACTGTGAATGAATGACGTGGCTGCAGGGATGGAGCCCCGCATAGCCGCACTGATTTTAATCACTTCCACTTCCTTACCGCTATAGCTGAAAGGCGGTTACAATGTGGTTCTGTTGTTCCGGGAGGGTGTCTATGGATGTACTCCCCGAACTATGCCCCTGGCATGCCCCCTGGGCTGCATATTCCAGCTCGATCATGGTAATGGGCCAATCAAAGCTGTCCTTTATCATGTGACCAGCTGAGTTCAATTATCCAGCTGTGTGATCACTATGTAAACAGACTTTCCGATTATGGGCAGTACTTTCCTTATGCGCTGTCACAGAGAGGTGAGGAGAGCCGGTAACCGGCAAACCCGACAGGGGGCATGTAAACAGATAATCAGTGCCCTGATTATCAGTGCAGCCCCATCAGTGCCCATCAGAGCTGCCCATCAGTGCCTATCACAGTTGCCCATCAGTGCCGTCCCTCAGTGCTGCCTATCAGTGCCCATCAGTGCCACCTATCAGTTCCCATCAGTGACACCCATTAGCGCCTATCAGTGTCAACTAACGGTGCCCATCAGTGACACCCATCAGTGCCTATCAGTGTTCCCTATCAGTGATGCATATCTGTTCCACCTCATCAGTGCTCCCTTATCAGTGCAGCCTATTAGTGCCCTTCAGTGCAGTCTATCAGTGCATATCATTTCCAAACGTAAGTGCCTATCAGTGCTGCATATCTGTGCAGCCTCATCAGTGTCTCCCCATCAGTCGCCCATCAGTGCCTCCTCATCAGAGTCCATTAGTGCCTCCTCATCAGTGCCCATCAGTGCCTCCTCATCAGTGCCCATCAGTGCCTCCTCATCAGTCGCCCATCAGTGCCCATCAGTGCCTCCTCATCATTGACCATCAGTGCTGCCTCCTCAGCGCACATCAATGAAGGGGAAAAATTACTTAGTTGCAAAATGTTATCACAGAAACTAAAAAAAAAGTTTGTTTATTTTTCAAAATTGTCCATCTTTTTTCATTTTTTAACAAAAAATAAAAAACCCAGTGGTGATTAAATACCACCAAAAGAAAGATTTATCTGTCTCAAAAAATTATAAAAATTCTGTTTGGGTGTTGCATGACCTCCCAATTGTCATTCAAAGTGCGCCCGTACTGAAAGCTGAAAATCGTCCTGGTTGGGTAGGGGGTGTAAGTGTCCAGCCAGCAAGTAGTTAAAATGTGACATCAGCTGCAGGGGGGGAGAGAAAAACCCCAGTGGGTGTGGTCACTTGATCATGTTACATTGTATACCCTAAATACGGATGTAACATGTTCTGAAGGGTGAACCTAGCCTTTAAACAATTGCTGAACACTATAATATAACTGTGTTTTATATTCCAATTCAGCCAGCAGGTGGAGCTCTAGTTTTCTTTTTGCATGTTTTCCAGGCTATCCTTATCTGCTTTGATGAAAAAATGCTGTTTGGATTTTGGATAACTCACGCTGAATGATTCAGAGGAGTTACTCCTGCTCTCCCTTGCCCCTCCACAGCAGTCGGTGTCAACTTCTTTGAATATTTTTTTTGCAACTTGTGTCTCTCTCATCCAGCCACAGCATGACCAATAATGATGCAAGTCTCATACATGTACAATGAGTTGCATTATCCTGGCACTAGGCTCCACCTTTTTATTTATTTTTGTTTTTTTTTTACAGATTCCAGGTGCTTTACATACATTGTCTTTTCTACTACAAAACTGTGCCTACTAGCATTATTCATTTTATGAGTTTAGTTCAACTTTAGGACAACTACATATGAAATTCCAGTCTGAAAAGGAGAGATAGTCTGAAGACAAACAGCTGTTGCTGTGCTCTCATTTTAGAAAACCCACAATAATCTGTGAATCTTGTATGTATTTTATATAATTATTTATATTGTTTTATAATTTTTTGTTGTATGGGAGGGGCCCTTTTGTTAGGGGGCCCAGGTCAGTTTCCCATTTAGCCCCCTTATAAATCCGGCACTAACCACTTTATTCGGCCATTATCTGCTGGGCCGCGAATGTTCCCCGATGAGAGAGAAGGACGGGCAGCTGTTGTAAACACAGCCAACCGTTCTTCTCTCTGGAATGATCACAGAGTGCCTGTGATCCTGCTAAGTAGGATCACAGGTCTCTGTGATCATTTCACAAGCCCCCCCACAGTTAGAATCACTCCCCTAGGCTCACATTTAACCCCTTGATCACCCACAGTGTTAACCCCTTCCCTGCCAGTCTCATTATTACAGTAACAGTGCATGTTTTTAGCACTGATTACTGTAGTAATGTCACTGGTCCCCCCCAAAAGTGTTAAATATGTCAGTTAGGGATCCGATCTGTCCGACGCAATGTTGCAGTCCCGCTAAAAATTGCAGATCTCCGCCATTAATAGTAAAAAAAATAAAAATATAAAAATGACATAAATCTTTCTCGTAGTTATTAGACATGATAACTTTTGCGCAAACCAATCAAAATACGCTTATTGCAATTTTTTTTTTACCAAAAATATGTAGCAGAAAACAAATTGGCCTAAAATGTTAAAAAAATTTGATTTTTACATTTTTTGGGGGGGATTTCATATAAAAAAAAATGTGAAAAATGTTGTTATTTTTTCAAAATTGTCGCTCTTTTTTTGTATATAGTGCAAAAAGTAAAAAAAAAAAAACCGCACAGGTGATCAAATACCACCAAAAGAAAGCTCTATTTGTGAGGAAAAAAAGGACATAAATTTAATTTGGGTATAGCATCGCACGACCGCGCAATTGTCCGTTAAAGTAACGCATTGCCAAATTGCAAAATATGGCCTGTTCAGGAAGGGGGTAAAATCTTCTGGTCTTAAAGCGGTTAAAAATATGCTCATTGAGAATTTTTTTGTCAAAGACATGTAGCTAAATACATTTTGGCCTAAATATATGACAAAAATTTAATATATTGGATATTTTTTTAACTGTCAAAGTGGAAAATATTGTTATTTTTTCAAAATGTTCACTTTTTTTTATTAATATCGCAAAAAATGAAAATCACACAGGTGATCAAATACCACCAAAAGAAAGCTCTGTTTGTGGGGAAAAAAGGACGTAAATTTTGTTTAGGTACGGCGTTGCACGACCGCGCAATTGTCAGTTAAAGTCGCACAGTGCCGAATTGCAAAAAGTGGCCTGGACGTAAGACAGCAAAATCCTCCGGTGGTAAAGTGGTTAAGGGGGCAAATCCTTTCCGGTCCAGAAGTGGTTAAAGAAAACTTATTAAAAAAAAAGAGAGAAAATACAGATTTACAGTAAAACATCCATTAAAAAAATGTTGACTTAAAAATAAAAATACATTTTTTTGCCATGTTTTCATTCATACCAACAATAGTATTGCTCCTGTATCTCTGTGTGCTCCGCCGTCTCGGAGCACTTTGAGATAAAAGGAAAAGTATTTCAGCACAGTTTATGTTTACAACAAAAGTCTGACACATTGAAGCTCGGCGTTCATTATGCAGTAAAACCATACGACCGACATCCTCGGCAGTCTACGCTTCTACTTGACCCCGTCACGTCGTCAGGCCCAGGCTGCTAATCCGACTCTTTGGTTTTGGCGTTATTTTTATTTTTTTTCGTTGTTTTTTTTTTTTTTTTTGTCTTCATCACTCAACAGGTTTTGCAATCGTTTGATCGGGTGTTTGTGATACCTCGTCCTCGCCGCGCATTAATAAGGAGTATAGAAATGAGATGCACAGCCAGTTAGCTCTGACCTTCTGACCTCGAAGTCATTAAATCCGTGGGCTGACAAAGTTAAAACTAATTACTGCGGATGCCCAATTACTTATGTACTCTTTTGGGAGAAGGAAAAGATGGGAACAGCGGCTCGCTCGCCGTGTATGTTTTCTTTCTCGCATTGCCATATTGACAATTTTTGCATTAACTTATTTTTTTGTCGGGGTGGAAAGTCACCTGACCCCGTAACAGCGGCATTAAGAAAAACACATCAATCTTCAGGAAGGGGGAGGACGGTTAAATGAGGAAATATTAAACTTGTGAAAAAGTTTGTAAACTGCTATTTTTGCTGCTTCTTTTCATGAGCGGGAATTAGAATTTCTATTGGCGCGGCTGTTTATCTTGTCTATCTTGGCCTCAATAGGAACTTGTCAAGATAAAACCGTGGAAACTCCAGAGCTTTAAAGTGGTAAAAAAAAACCCCGAAGTGCAGCATGCTGTACATTTTATTAACCGCTTCCCATAGTAAAATTATGGTGGCGCAGGAGCTCTCTCGTTCTGGGGGGACGTCATATAACGTCCTTCCAGGATCACGCCTCACTCGCGCCCCATGACTCGCGCTGTGGCGCGCCCCATGAACCGCGCTGTGGCGCAATCTGTCACCCGTTGTGTCTACTGGACATAGCAGATGACAGATCAGCAGATGACAGATCATGTAATTCTTGTGGCTATAGGCGGGCGCACAGGGTGTGCCATGTGTGCCTGGGCACACCCTAATCACCCTGGGCTGTGCAGATTTCCCCTGCTGCTTGGTTGCAGATGACAGATCAGCAGATGACAGATCATGTAATCACTGTGACTATCAACGGGCGCACAGGGTGTGCCATGTGTGCCTGGGCATACCCTAATCACCCTGGGCTGTGCAGATTTCCCCTGCTGCTTGGTTGCAGATGACAGATCAGCAGATGACAGATCATGTAATCACTGTGACTATCGGCGGGCGCACAGGGTGTGCCATGTGTGCCTGGGCAAACCCTAATCACCCTGTGCTGCGCAGATTTCCGCTGCTGCTTGGCTGCAGAGAAAGGGACTGGGGAATCTCTGTCCTCAGTCCCTTTCTCTGTCTGAAAAATTAGACTGTTTAGAGATAAGAGAGAAAACAGGTGCCTCTGAGTATAGACTGTTGATGATTTAAAGCGGAGTTCCACCCAGAAGTGGAACTTCCGCTCATTCCCCCTCCCCCTCCGGTACTACATTTGGCACCTTTCAGGGGGGATGGGGGAACTGGTACTTGTTTTTGACAGGTACCCTTCCCCACTTCCGTACCTCGGAAGTTTGGCCCCCTCCTCCTTCCCCGGCGCCGAGTCAATTTGAATGTGCAGCGTGCTTCGCGCATGCGCAGTAGGGACCCACCCGGGTTCCTTTACCGGCAATGGCGGCGGAGGCACCCGGCGGACGATGGAAACATCGGCTGCAGTGCCCACATCGCTGGACTCCAGGACAGGTAAGTGTCCTAATATTAAAAGTCAGCAGCTACAGTATGTGTAGCTGCTGACTTTTAATTTTTGGAGAGGGAGGGGGGTGGAACTCCATGGAACTTCCGCTTTAATGGTAAAAAAGAAGCAATAAACTCACATGAGATATATATATAAAACAGGCACATGTTGGGTCTCCAGTGGTCAAAGCCTGCATCAAGGTTGCCGTCTGGGTCATGTGTAGCCACTTGTTGCACTTTCCTGACCGGCAGGATGTGGAAGTGATGTAAGGTGGTGGAGCCGAGGGCTGGACCGCAGGCTGAGCCGAAAACGTCTTCTGTGTGGGCGTCATCGGCATGCTCACGGCACATTTCGGAGCATGCACACTGGGATAGGCTGTGCTTCTTTTTCAAGCTCTGTTTAGAGCCCTAAAAAAAAAAAATTAAAAAAATGTATTAAAAAAAAATGGTTAGTAATAATTTAAAAAAAAATATATATTAATAACAAAAATAAACTACTGACACCAGTCTTTTCCCTACTGGCACCATCCACTTCTCTAGTGACACTGCCTATTGCCCTACTGCTACATATATTTATTTATATTTATTTCCCAAAAAATTTGTGACAAAAAATTACAACTTCAAAAAACTTGCAATGCCTTGCCTCTTACTAAATACCCTGGACTGTCCTCTTTTTAAAAAGGGGTAATTTGGAGGATATTTGTACTGTCTTGGCATTTTTAGGATCTCAAGAACTGAGATCACCACCACACCAGTTATATAATGACGCTGAACTACACTGGTAACAGTATGTAAAAAAAAACATTTGAAAAAATATACTTAGTTTCTTAATTTTCCAAAAAATGTGAGAAAAAAATGTCAACTTTAAAAAACTTGTCATGCCTCTTACTAAATACCTTGGACTGTCTACTTTTCAAAAGGGGTCATTTGGGGATATTTGTACTGTCCTGGCATTTTCGGAACCTAAAGAAATTAGATCACCACCACACCAGTCTAACGATGACACTGACAGTATGTAAAAAAAAAAAAAAAATTATTAAGTTTCTTAATTTTCCAAAAAACTCTGACAAACAATGACAACTTCAAAATACTCGCCATAAGACTTACTAAAAACCTTGGACTGTCTACTTTTCAAAAAGGAGTCATTTTGGGGATATTTGTAATGTCTTGGCATTTTTTTGACCTCAAGAATTGAGATCACCACCACACCAGTCATACGATGACGCTGTATTGCACTGGTGACAGTATGTACAAAAAAAACTAATTTTCTTTACTCAGGAGGAGTAGCAGAATGTATATTGAGGTGTAGTTACAGGTATGCCTATGTCGTGTGTGAAAAATAACCTGTTAATATTGTATAATAATTTAGTATAAAAAAATAAATAGTAATTTATTTATTTTCCAAAAAATTGTGACAAAAAATGACAACTTTAAATAAACATGTCATGCCTCTTACTAAATGAACTGTTTACTTCCAAAAAAGGGGCCATTTGGGCGGGGGGGTTATTTGTACTGTCGTGGCAATTTAGGGCCTCAAGAAATTAGATCATCAGGACTGCTTGATTTTTAGATATATGTATATCCCATAGTTTGTGGATTCTATAACTTTCCTACAAACTAAATAATATACACTGATTTTGGGTATTTTCACAAAAGAATTGTAGCAGAATACATTTAGGCCTAAATTTATGAAAAAAGGGTTATCTTTATACAAAATGTTATAACCGCCACAAAAAGAATACATTTTTTTTTTTTTTTTTTAATTGTTGGCCTTTTTTTTTTTTTTTTTTTTTTAGCAAATAATGAAAAAAAATGTGGTGATTAAATGCCACCAAAAGGAAGCTCTATTTGTGTGAAAAAAAAAAAAAATTATAAACATTTTATATGACCCCTAATTGTCATTCAAAGTGTGACCATGTAGAAAGCTGAAAATTGGCACGGGTAGGAAAGGGGTGGAAGTGCCCGGTATTGAAGTGGTTAAAAACACGTAAAAGCACTGCAGTGGTGTAGGCTCATCGAAAGACATGCATTTTTCTTGCATATGTATTTGTACTGTGTTCATACTGCGTTTAAAAATTCACCTGACTGCGTCTGGTGTAAAAGAGCCCTAAAAATACTCTAAAAAAAATAAAAAATATTATATTATAATAATAATATAATAGAATAATTATAATATTATTATATAATATAATTATATAATTTAATAAAATATAATAAATTATAATATAATATAATATAATTAATATTATATTATATTATATTATATTATATTATATTATATTATATTATATTATATTATATTATATTATATTATATTATTATATTAATAAAGGTGCACTGACACTGCCAATTTTGGCTTCAATGACCTCTGGCTGAAAATTGGCATGGGTAGGAAAGGGGTGGAAGTGCCCGGTATTGAAGTGGTTAAAAACACATAAAAGCACTGCAGTGGTGTAGGCTCATCGAAAGACATGCATTTTTCTTGCATATGTGTTTGTACTGTGTTCATGCTGCGTTTAAAAATTCACCTGACTGCGTCTGGTGTAAAAGAGCCCTAAAAATACTTAAAAAAAAAAAAAAATATTATATTATAATAATAATATAATATAATAATTATAATATTATTATATAATATAATTATATAATTTAATAAAATATAATAAATTATAATATAATATAATATAATTAATATTATATTATATTATATTATATTATATTATATTATATTATATTATATTATATTATTATATTAATAAAGGTGCGCTGACACTGCCAATTTTGGCTTCAATGACGTCTGGCTGAAAATTGGCATGGGTAGGAAAGGGGTGGAAGTGCCCGGTATTGAAGTGGTTAAAAACACATAAAAGCACTGCAGTGGTGTAGGCTCATCGAAAGACATGCATTTTTCTTGCATATGTGTTTGTACTGTGTTCATACTGCGTTTAAAAATTCACCTGACTGCATCTGGTGTAAAAGAGCCCTAAAAATACTTAAAAAAAAAAAAAACATATTATATTATATTATAATAATATTATAATAGAATAATTATAATAATATTATTTAATATAATTATATAATATTATATTATATTATATTAATAAAGGCGCGCTGACACTGACAATTTTGGCTTCAATGACCTCTGGCTGAAAATTGGCATGGGTAGGAAAGGGGTGGAAGTGCCCGGTATTGAAGTGGTTAAAAACACATAAAAGCACTGCAGTGGTGTAGGCTCATCGAAAGACATGCATTTTTCTTGCATATGTGTTTGTACTGTGTTCATACTGCGTTTAAAAATTCACCTGACTGCATCTGGTGTAAAAGAGCCCTAAAAATACTTAAAAAAAAATATTATATTATAATAATATTATAATAGAATAATTATATAATATAATATTATATTGTATTATATTATATTATATTATAATATTATATTAATAAAGGCGTGCTGACACTGTCAAGTTTGGCTTCAATGACCTCTGGCTACGAATGGGTCATTGGGGCATTTCCTGATTTTCTGATGACCACTAGAGGGAGCACTTACAAATGTGCCTAAAAAAGTTTGAAATCAAAGTAAAAAAAAAAGTTGAAAGTGCAGTCAAAACATACCATGAGCTAAATATGACAATAACAAGTTAAACCACATTGCAAACCTACTTAAACAACACTACAGTTTCCCCCTAAAATTTTCAACAATTTTTCTTTTTTTTTTAAGTAGATAAAAGACCGTCTTTAATCTGCACCAATGAAATGCAATTCAAGCAATGTCCATTCGCTAGTGTCAACATTGATGTTTGCACATGAGCAAATTCTATCAAGCCTTCAAATTGACTTCACTTGGAAGATTTAATCGCAATTTAACAAGGACAAAAGTTATCTGATCTTAGTCATTGGATGAATGTTAGTAAATAGAACCTGAAACGTCCTCCGGCGAGTCATTTGGCATTGGGTGCCTTATGGTGCCCGAGGTCTCAGGCTGTTAACTGCACAAACACTGGGCTCTTCAGGATGACTTAATAACGCCTTCAATTTATTGGAAACGTTGAACGGACATTCTAAATTAATTACGGAATGCTTTGCAGCAATGCTTTTCCCAGAAAAAAAAAAAAATACAAATAAAAAAATGTATAAAAAAAAATTAAAGCGACAGCACACAGGTAGCAATCAAATACACAAACAAAAAAAAACAAAAACAAAATGGGGTCAAGTTATAAGTAATGTAAATTGCTATACCTCATATTCTACATGACTTCCCAATAAACCTGTGTGCATTTTGCGACCCATTTAAAAAAAAAAAAAAAGAAAAAAAAAAAAAAAAAGGGGTACTTATTACTAAACTTGTGGTACTAAGAAGATTTCCTTTTTGGAAAAAAAGCCAGTCAGAGCATGTGACCATGGTCCCGGCCCAGATTTGCTTTTTTCAATGTACATTTACTTATTGCACTCCCCAAGCCAACAGAGAACAATGAAACACAGAAAAAGTGATGGCAGAAAAAGACTGAGCAGTCCATCGAGTCTGCCCATTTTTTTTTTCTTTTTTTAGTTTTTCTTTATTTATTTTTATTTTTTCTTTTGTTAACTTTTTCGTCTGAGTATAGATCTATGCTTGTCCCAAGCATGTTTAAAGCTATGGAGATGGGAACAGCACATGTAAAAGAGGAGAGGGCATACCCCAAATTGCATACAATAGAGAAAAAGAGAGATACCCCCAGGGTTTTTTTTTTTTTTTGGAGCAAATGAGTCTACTAGGACAAAGATTAAAAATGAATTCATGTTTATTAACAAATTGTTAAAAAATATTGTTTAGTTACATGATTTTACAAACAATAAAATATGAGCTCTGGTTACAATGTTGACTCATCATGGGTAAAGGCATCATAAACAGAAGTCAATGAACAATCACAACCAGTAAGGTGGTATCACCCGACGCGTTACAATTTGTAAGTAAGGTCTTCTTCATGGGATATTGTGATGTCTATAAAGTACATTATAAGATTAGAGATATAATATTTAACACATACTGAACTAGCTAAACACATTTAGCATTTGTTTTTTTACCATAACGTTGATGGATATCTATTTCCCAGAGAATAATTTCATAGGTCCA
Organism: Pelophylax lessonae; assembly: GCF_965119305.1. NCBI lineage: Eukaryota > Metazoa > Chordata > Amphibia > Anura > Ranidae > Pelophylax > Pelophylax lessonae. The sequence continues at coordinate 21,822,408 of NC_138774.1, forward strand.
GAATCATCCCAAAAGAGTCCTCCCAGGACTCAGGACAGGTGAAGGAAAGGACTGACTTGCGGGGAGTAATGTTTATAGCACCCTGTGGGACAGCGAGAGACCTGCCCACAACAACATTCCAAATGTGATTAAGAAGCTGTTTACTGTTGACTGTCTCACTACTTGAAATACTGCTTGTAGTTTCAGTGAAATAATACTTTCTAGGATTCGTTTTGAACGGGGATTTTTTTCTTTAGGAAGGCAGGGGAATGCAGTTCAGGCACCTCCAGAGCTGAATGTATGTAATAGCAAGGGGTGTGGGGTGGGGTGGGCTGGAGGGTCTATTCATGCTGGCTGCTGGGAGATCTGTTGTTGCTGCTGAGGGGGCCTAATGTTGCTAGGTGTGGTATTTTATTGTGAGTGGTCCCGTGTTGCTGCATGGAGGATCTATTGTTGTTGGGGGGGTCTGTTGTTGATCTGCAGGAGATCTATTTTACTGCTTTTCTTATTATCATTAAAGAGGAGATAGGCCCCCTCCGGAACAAAAAGTAAAAGTCAGCAGCTACACATACTGTAGCTGCTAACTTTTAATATTAGAGCTAGGGATGGCCTTGCGATTCGCCCGGCGGTCGGTTTGCGGCAAACTTTGCTTGTTCGCAGCGCGCCGATTTTGCGAACATATGGCGTTGTTCACGGCGGCCATATTCGTTTACAGGGACAGATTGTCAGTGACACAAATCGCTCTGTTAAGGTCCACAAAAGTCCTTTTAAGGACTGGTATTTGGTATAGGTGTACTATTCTTTGGTGTGCTATGCATTATATAGGGGTGTAATACACTTATAATATACTTTCTAATATAGATATTATAGTGGATTTATATTCTGCACTGTGCAGCATTGTGACTGGTGTGGTGAGCGTTTCTGCAGCAATACTATAAAGAGTGACAAAAGCACTTTTAAAAAAGTATTATAACTGGTGTAATAGACCAATGGCCCCCCAATAGCACATATTGACGTGGGGTGTTATTTAACAGTATAGTTTTATAACAGTGTATTTTAGTCCTGCTACAATTTGGCCTCTTTTGCTGCGTTAACTGTGCTACACACAGTGACAACAGTTACTGGAAATTTTTTTGTAGAACTGGTGTGATAGACCAGTGGCCCCCCCATACCACATATTGAAGTGGGGTGTTATCTGAGTATACTTTTATAAGTGTATTTGTGTCCTGCAACAATATTGCCTCTTTTGCTGCGTTAACTCTGCTACACACAGTGACAACAGTTACTGGCCAATTTTTTGTAGAACTGATGTGATAGTCCAGTTGCCCCCCAAAACCACAGATTGAAGCGGGGTGTTATATACCTTCTTCCACATATACTGCGCTTCTCTAGAGACTTTTGTCACAGGGTAATTAAAAAATGACTGGCAGAGGAAGAGGCAGGCCCTTACGCAGGGGTGGTAGGGGTAGGGCAGGAGCAGTAGGCCGGAGCCAAAGTGTGAAGTTTCAGAAGGTGCGTTTGATTACGTCAAAGGATGCACCAGACTTGGTTGAGTGGCTCACTCAGCCTTCCTCTTCTGCACCCTCCTCATCCTCTCCATCTGCACCCTCTTCACTCTCTGCTGTGTGCACCTCCAAAGACACCAACACCACCCCCACCACCATATACCCTCCAGTTGAGTCACTGGAATTATTTTCCGATCCATCACAAGATATTTGCGATGTGCAGCCATTGTTGCCATCGGATCAGGAAGAGGAGGTAGCATCAGCTGCCACTCAGCAGTCTCCAGATCAGCTCAAGAAGAAAGTCACATGTGTAGTGACGCAACGCGTCGGGAGGAACCGGGTGACGTCACTTCCTGTTTACGGCCGTAACCGGAAGTCGAATTGTACACCGCATCTTCTGCGGTCAGCATTTGGTATTTTATTTTACTTTAAGTCCTTTTTAATATTAAAATTGTTGTTTTGAAATACTACACCATGATGGCCTTTATTTAATCACCCTTATATATGAGATGCATCCATATATCTGCGAAGCATGCCAGTGGTTGGTTACTATCAACGTTTTGGATTGATTCTCACGGAGGGGAGAGAGGCGCATCATTTTCGCATCCCACCATCCATCCTATATCATAAGAGGTCTGTGTTATATCCAAGGAGTTTCCAAACACGCTCATATGAGTGTGCATTAAGGTGAGCGGCCATTGCACACATTCACTTGTATACACTGGAGTGACACAGTTAATCTTCTGGCAACATTGTTTGGAATCACACTCAGCACTTGTTTTATTTGTGGAATTATCACTACAATCACTTTTTGTTGGCACACTGCTTGTGCATTATTTCACCACTTATTGGACATTTATTTTGTGCACTCATAACTTTTGCATCATCATATATCACCAGTTGCTTTGATACTAGTCATTTTTTCAAGCATCTTTGGTTCCTTATTTTTGCATGTTGGAATTTTGTGCACTTATTTATCACAGTATATTTGTATAATTTTATGAATTAGCGCCAATTTCTTTTATTGTTCTTAATATCTAATATACGCTGGGGACACCGAATATAATTGGCTGCTTTTTCTACTCTATTCTATTCTTTTGTATTTTATTATTTTATTAGCAAGATTGTTGGCACATATTGTCTGTCCTGCTCATCAATCTCACCCCTCAGGTAGCGCATTGGTCCTCTCACATTTCTTTCATGCTCCAGTGTTTTAAGGGGGACCCCCATGTAAAAAGCATAAAGGGCAAGGACCAGTACTGGGTGGCAACGTACTTAGACCCCCGGTACATGCAAAAAATGGCAGAAATGTTACCACCATCACAGAGGGCGGTCAGAATGCAGCACTTGCAGGCCTTGCTGCTAAAAATGCTGCATTCTGCTTTTGCGTGCGCTGGCAGAGGAATTTCCACTCACAGAGAAACAGTTGCGGGTAGCAATCCAATAGTGGCTGCAAGAAGAGGGCGGTTTGAAGATGTGTTGGTCACTTCAGATATGAGATCCTTCTTTTAGCCGACCCATCAACAGCTGTACTCCGGATCCAGCATCAGGGAACACCTAGACCGACAGGTGTCTGACTACATAGGGTTAACGGCCGATGTGGACGCTCTGAGGAGTGATGAACCCCTGGACTACTGGGTCCTCTGGCCAGAGCTTGCACAGTTTGCAATGGAACTGTTGGCTTTCCCCCTGTCCAGTGTCCTGTAATAAAGGACGTTCAGCGCAGCAGGGGGGATCGTGACCGATAAGCGCACTCGACAGTGTTGACTACCTCACATTTATAAAAATGAATGAGGCATGGATCTCTGAGGAATTCTACACATGTGACCAGTAGACCATGTTTCATTTAAATTCCTCATGACAGACCACAAATATCCACCAGACCACCATCCACACACAACAATTCATGGTCCTTATCTTTGGTAAATGCAGCAGCATAAAAGGCATTTCATGTCCATTGAATGCCTAATTTTTGGGGCCTTTCATGGCCGACAATTATTTTTTCTGTCAATGCCTAATGTATCTCCAGCCACAGAATACAACGTTCTTAGCTGTCAGGTAAACCCATGTGGGCTAATTTTTGGGGCCTTTTATGGCCGACACTTAATTCTGATTCCTGTGAATGCCAAATGTACCTTCAGCCACAGAATACAACATTCTTAGCTGTCAGGTAAACCCATGTGGGCTAATTGTTGGGGCCTTTAATGGCCGACACTTACTTATATATCCTGTGAATGCCTAATGTACCTTCAGCCACAGAATACTACATTCTTAGCTGTCAGGTAAATCCATGTGGGCTAATTTTGGGGCCAATACTGGCCGACACTTACTTCTGTATCCTGTGAATGCCTAATGTACCTTCAGCCACAGAATACAACGTTCTTAGCTGTCAGGCAAACCCATGTGGGCTAATTTTTGGGGCCAATACTGGCCGACACTTACTTCTGTATCCTGTGAATGCCTAATGTACCTTCAGCCACAGAATACAATGTTCTCAGCTGTCAGGTAAACCCATGCGGGCTAATTTTTGTGGCCAATACTGTCTGACACTTACTTCTGTATCCTGTGAATGCCTAATTTTTCAGACAGGAATTGAAAACCAATGGGTCTGTAAACGTTCTGCCAAATTGTGGAATGCATGCGGACCCATTTTACAGATGTGCGAATGGACCCTATATGTATTTGACAATGTATTTACCGGCTGCTGTCAGTTCTGGCTGATTTATGAAAAAAAAAAAAAAAATTGCTGTAAAAAAAACCCAAAAATTTAGGGCAGCTTTTCCAATTGCAATACTTCTGTTATGACATTGTCCATATGTATTTGTGCACAGCTAGTAAGTCTTTTGTGGCTGCAAATATGACCTAAAGGTTTTAAAGTTCGCCTCCCATTAAAGTCAATGGGGCCCGCCGCAAACTTGCGGTTCGCGGACATTGGAGAAAATTTGTGGCTGGCGTTCGTGAACCGCCCCGGCCGATGTTCATCCATCACAAAGTAGGGCAGAAATCCAGCGATGTCTAAACCCCAGCAGATGCCGCAGCCAACGTCTGTAAGGGAAACGGACAGTGAAGCCTTCACATCCGGCTCCCTACTGAGCATGCGCGAAGTGCGCTGCGCTTTCTGAATGGCCCGACGGTGAGGTAAGGAGGAGGGGGAAAAATTCTGAATCGCGTTCTCCCAGAAGTGGAGACAGGTACCTGTCAAAACCAGCTACCCGCTCCCCTTCCCCCCAAAAGGTGCCAAATGTGGCACCAGAGGGGGGAGGAGTCAGATAAGTGGAGCTTCCACTTGTGGGTGGAACTCCGGTTTAACAAATACCATACAAATTATTTAGCACTACAAAATTATACTTGTTTCTGTATTCTCTAAAAGGGGCGGTGCTCAGAGGTAGGTAGGGGGCAGAGGCAAGGGGTGACTCAGAAGTGGGGAGTTCCTGCACCTATTCTCTGAGAAAAAAAGTCCTGTATATACTGTGTGTATATATATATATATATATATATATATATATATATATATATATATATATATAGCACTGCCGCCTTGGGAGTTGCTGGTTAATGGGTGTTCTTCAGCACTACTGTGACCCTGTAAACGGTCCAGCCCAGCTGAAATCTAGGTTCAGACATTATGTATACAACTGTAACCACTTCTGGACCGGAAAGATTTGCCCCTTAATAACCAGGCCATTTTTTGCGATTCGGCACTGCATTATTTTAACAGACAATTGCGCGGTCATGCGACGCTGTACCCAAATAAAAGTGATGTCCTTTTTTTCCCACAAATAGAGCTTTCTTTTGGTGGTATTTGATCACCTCTGCGATTTTTTATTTTTTTGCGCTATAAACAAAAATAAAGCGACAATTCTGAAAAAAAAACAATTATTTTCACATTCTGCTATATAACATTCCCAAAAAAAAAATCAAAAATCACAATTTTTTAAAATTTTAGGCCAATTTTGTTGTCTGCTACATATTTTTTGTAAGAAAAATCGCAATAAGCGTATTTTCATTTATTTGCGCAAAAGTTACCGCGTCTACTAACTATGGGTCAGAGCCAAAAAAGTTTAGGCACCCATAAAAGCTGTATAGGAGCTCAAGTGTGCAGGAGGCCTTGTTGTCTTTTCTTTACACCTTGGTAAGTTTCTGTTTTTATGTTTCGGTCTCTGAATTTTCAAGAAGTTAGATGAAGACGTCTAACAATCCTTCCAAGGACGGAAAGACCTTCCAGAATTAAAAGATTCCATATTAATGCATTCCAACTGTTGATTTTTAACCCTGCTTCTATGTACACAGGAAGCGATCGCTTCAAATCCTCCCTTTTACAAAGATTTATCCTCTTTTGGTAAAGCTAATTCCTTTTTTTCATGTGGCGAGATTCACGCCTAAGTGCTGCCGTTTTTTTACATATCTCGCTCTTATATCTGAAATATTTGTTCTTGTTAGTAGTTGCGTTCTTTAATCTGAAATTTCAAGGAGAGGCGAAAAGTCTTCTGTGGCTTTTATTTTTCTGTTATATTTTTCCTTTTTTTTCCCAAGTACAAAGTGGATTGCCTGTTTTTTTTTCCTTTTCTTTTTTCATAACAAGAAAAGTAATTTTTATTCATCCAACAAGCTTTAAACTGACGGCGACACACAGGGGCATATTTTAATTTCAGAGGTGAGAAAAAGGAGAGCGTACAGTCTTTCTTACTTTATGAATCATGGAAGATGAATTTTCAATGGATGATTAGGTATTAACAGGGAGCGTGCTGCTTGAGTTCTTATTGAAAAGTTCACCTGGAAGTAAATTTTTTAAAGATTTTCCACATTTTTTGAAACCTTTGGTCCCTTTTTTAATTTATGATTTTAAGATATTTATTGCCTCTGTTGCAGCTGGTCTCATCCGGCAAAAGCAGGCAGGATGTTTCCTTCTATATTCCCTGATGTCTCCTTCCATATGACTTGATGTCTCCTTCCATATGACCTGATGTCTCCTTCTATATGCCCCGATGTCTCCTTCCATATGCCCTGATGTCTCCTTCCATATGCCCTGATGTCTGCTTCCATATGCCCTGATGTCTCCTTCCATATGCCCTGATGTCTCCTTTCTTATGCCCTAAAATAGTCTCCTTCCATATGCCCTGATGTCTCCTTCCATATGACCTGATGTCTCCTTCCATATGACCTGATGTCTCCTTCTATATGCCCTGATGTCTCCTTCCATATGACCTGATGTCTCCTTCCATATGCCCTGATGTCTCCTTCCATATGACCTGATGTCTCCTTCCATATGACCTGATGTCTCCTTCCATATGCTCTGATGTCTCCTTCCATATGACCTGATGTCTCCTTCCATATGACCTTATGTCTCCTTCCATATGACCTTATGTCTCCTTCCATATGACCCAATGTCTCCTTCCATATGCCCTGAAGTCTCCTTCTATATGCCCTGATGTCTCCTTCCATATGACCTGATGTCTTCTTCCATATGCCCTGATGTCTCCTTCCCAGACTTGTATAAAGTACTCGAAATTTCTACTTGAGTAAAAGTACAAGTGCTCGATCAAAAAATTACTTGAGTAGAAGTGGAAGTGCTCGCAGAAAAAGTTACTTAAGTAGAAGTACTAAAGTATTCAACATTTTTTTTACTTAAGTATTGCAAGTAATTTTTTCAAAAAATTTGCTACTTAAGTACTAAAAGTAAAAAGTACCAGTAGTTTTGAAAAAAAATTTCTACTCAAGTACTGAAAGTAGAAGTACAAGTACTGTGTTATGTAGTTATTAAAGAAATAAGTCAAAAGTTTGAACATCATATTGTTTTTATTATTTCAAATGATTTATTCAAATGATTAACCTGTGTTTGTTAGTAGTTTCTTGATGCACTTTAAGCGCTGTAGCACCATTTATTTGTTTGTTTCATATTTTCTTTTTATTGGAAAGATTTGGTATAGCAGCTTTTATTATACACAGCCTTTATTTTCGTATGCGCTGATTTACAAATGACATTATACACATTTTTTTGAACTTTATGCAACCTGCCATCTACTGTTCTGGCAGTGGTAATTTTTTTAAAAGTAACGAGTAACTATGCAGTACAAAAAAAAAAATACTTGAGTAGAAGTATCGAAATCATCGAAAAAATGTAGTGAAGTAAAAGTAGAAGTAGGAGAAAAAAATTCTACTCTAGGAAAGTACAGATACCGCATTTCGGTACTTAAGTACAGTACTTAAGTAGTTCTACTTCGTTACTATACATCTCTGCTCCTTCCATATGCTCTGATGTCTCCTTCCATATGACCTGATGTCTCCTTCCATATGTCCTGATGTCTCCTTCCATATGCCCTGATGTCTCCTTCCATATGACCTTATGTCTCCTTCCATATGACCCAATGTCTCCTTCCATATGCCCTGAAGTCTCCTTCCATATGCCCTGATGTCCCCTTCCATATGCCCTGATGTCTCCTTCCATATGCCCTGATGTCTCCTTCCATATGACCTGATGTCTCCTTCCATATGACCTGATGTCTCCTTCCATATGACCTGATGTCTCCTTCCATATGACCTGATGTCTCCTTCCATATGACCTGTCTCCTGCCTTTCCACTTGAACTCCAGACCTTGGTCAACAAAGCATGGAGAGAGGGTCTTTTGGACAAAAAAGAGAGAGCATTCCTGCTTCCCCCTGTTGTTAGTACTCCGTATTTCTATCACCTGCCCAAGGTCCATAAATCTTTGACAAACCCGCCTGGCAGACCGATAGTAGCGGGCACGGATGGGTTTACCAAGGGTCTGTCAGTATATATAGACCATTTTCTTCAGCCGATTGTCAGCTACCTGCCATCCTACATTAGGGATTCCAGTCAAGTGATTGATACCCTGAGCCACCACAAGTGGGAGGATAACTACATGTGGGCCTCTCTGGATGTATCCTTGTTGTACACCTCAATCCCGCACAACATAGGTCTGAGGGCTATTCAACATTTTTTAACTAGCTGTGGTAACATCAATTCCGAGCAGGCCAATTTTATAGTTGACTGCACGGATTTTTGTTTATCACATAACTATTTTACGTTCCTGCACCGTTTCTATCTCCAACTCAAAGGAACAGCGATGGGGGCTAATTTTGCCCCCTGTTATGCCAACCTGACCATGGGCCACTGGGAGGAGTTGTACATCTGGGCCAACAATCCCTTTGCTCGACATCTCGTGTACTATGGCAGATACATAGATGATGTCCTGCTCATTTGGGATGGAGGTCCGGATGTCTTCTCCTCCTTTGTGGCTCATTGCAATAACAACGATATGGGTTTGGCTTTTACCCATGTTCTGGATGCGGATGAGCTGGTGTTCCTTGATCTGGTCCTATCGCATGAGGATGGCAACATCATCAGTAAGAATCATGTGAAGTCGGTGGGAGGTAATTCTTACCTCCATTTTTCCAGCTGTCACCACCCATCATGGAAGAATAACATTCCGAGAGGCCAGTTTAATAGGTTGAGGAGAAACTGTTCTAAAGATAGTGAGTACCTCTCTCAGGGAGTCCATATGTCTCAAAAATTCCTAGAGAAAGGGTATCCATCTGGGTTGGTTAAGAAGGCGTTTGACGAACAGATTGTTTCCAGCCGTCCCAAGGGATCTGTAGCGTCAAATAAGAACACCAATGGCGTTAGGTTTATCACAACCTTCAATGACCAATTCTCTTTAATTGGTAAAATTATAAAGAAACATTTTAACATTCTCAAATTCGATCAAAGATTGGCTCCCCTTTTACCACCTACACCTCAGATCACCTTCCGCAGGGCCAGAACGGTAAAAAACATTCTGGCACCAAGCAAACTCAAGAGCACAACGACTGGCCCCCTATCAGACATTAGAACATTTTTTGACAATCGAACAGGGGTGTTCCAATGCAGGAAGAGGGGCTGTCTAACATGCCAGTTCATCCAACATGGACGGACCATGATCTGCGATGGGTCAGGCAGGGAATACCAGATCAAGCAGTTCATCACTTGCTCCACTGACTATGTGGTGTACGTTTTGAAGTGCCCATGTAATTTATTATATGTAGGACGGACTATAAGAACAATGCGAACCCGTTTAGGTGAACACCGGAGGTTAATCCACAAAGGGTGCGATAAACATAGCGTCCCTCGCCACTTCCTACAAGTCCACAAAAAAGATCTTAAGGCGCTTGAGGTAATGGCTATAGAATCCATCCCTAAAGGCACCTTGACTGACAATGAGAGATTCTCCCTCCTATGTAAGAGGGAGACCTTTTGGGTATTTAAATTTGGGTCTTTGGCCCCTGGGGGCTTGAATGAGGAGTTGGAGGTACACACAATTGTGTAATCTGTCTGTGGGTTTTTTTTTTTATGCGTTTTTTTTTTTCTTTGTTATACATATATTTCATCATTGTTGTTGTTGTCCTTGCATCCGGTCATTTTTGTTTCTATTTTGCATTTATTTTTTTATTTTTTTATGCGTTTTTATTATGCGTTTTTTTTTTTTGGCGTTTTTTATTATTCTTTCTCATATCTGCAGTTTTATGTTTGTACCAGTACTGAATGCATATGTCCACTAGCATTACCAACTGTTTATGCAGTAGCAATTGCTTTTATCTATGTTCCTTTTTAAAAAATCTTTTATAAGAGTGGATGTTGAGGGGTTAATGATGATATCGAGACACTGGGTGCCCGCCCCCTCCTCCACCTTAAATGTTCAGGTTGCTGTTCCTCCCGTGATTTTGACAAAGCACAGCAGTGCGCAACATGTCGTCATGGCAACTCTGATGCTTTCCAGGCCAGGTCCTGACGCTTGCTGACGCCGCTTACGAGTAGCGGCCTCCGCTGTGGATACCTCTGGTTGGCGGCTCCGCGGCATGTCTACACTGCTTCAGTGCGAGCAGCCACACTATCGGGTGGGAGGAAGCCACGCCACCTTACCGGCTGGTCCGGTCTGCTTTTGGCACATAAGATCCTTCTCCCTTATGCCTGGTTCCCTGCTGTGATCATCTACACAGTTCCGGCTCACCCAGCGGCTCGGTCATCCTGTGACCCCCAGCAACGCCACAGATCTGGTTTGGAATACATTCTATTATGTTTTAATCATCACTATATATAATTTTTTAAATAAACTTTTCAAGGTTTTCCATCAAGCCTGCCTGAGTTACATTGTAGACTATGTACCGTGGGATAGCGCTGCTGCCCTTCCCCCCCATTCACTGACTTATGCTGAATCAGCATTAATTAGCAGCAGCACCACATGGCAATTTGACTTTATTCATTCCTGAGAGTGAGAGATATCACAGTTAGCGCTGGAAGTCCCTTTGTTGTTTGATCTCCTTCCATATGACCTGATGTCTCCTTCCATATGCCCTGATGTCTCATTCCATATGCCCTGATGTCTCCTTCCATATGACCTGATGTCTCCTTCCATATGACCTGATGTCTCCTTCCATATGACCCGATGTCTCCTTCCATATGCCCTGAAGTCTCCTTCCATATGCCCTGATGTCCCCTTCCATATGCCCTGATGTCTCCTTCCATATGACCTGATGTCTCCTTCCATATGCCCTGATGTCTCCTTCCATATGACCTGATGTCTCCTTCCATATGCCCTGAAGTCTCCTTCCATATGACCTGATATCTCCTTCCATATGACCTGATATCTCCTTCCATATGCCCTAATGTCTCCTTCCACATGACCTGATGTCTCCTTCCATATGACCTGATGTCTGCTTCCATATGACCTGATGTCTCCTTCCATATCCCCTGATGTCTCCTTCCATATGACCTGATATCTCCTTCCATATGCCCTGATGTCTCCTTCCATATGACCTGATATCTCCTTCCATATGCCCTAATGTCTCCTTCCATATGACCTGATGTCTCCTTCCATATGACCTGATGTCTCCTTCCATATGACCTGATGTCTCCTTCCATATGCCCTGATGTCTCCTTCCATATGACCCGATGTCTCCTTCCATATGACCCGATGTCTCCTTCCATATGACCCGATGTCTCCTTCCATATGACCCGATGTCTCCTTCCATATGACCTGATGTCTCCTTCCATATTCCCTGATGTCTCCTTCCATATTCCCTGATGTCTCCTTCCATATGCCCTGATGTCTCATTCCATATGACCTGATGTCTCCTTCCATATGACCTGATGTCTCCTTCCATATGACCTGATATCTCCTTCCATATGACCTGCCTTGCTTCTGGAAACCTGAGCCGGGACTGATAAGTATTACATTGGGCATTATGCCACATACTATGAAGATTTATAACAATATTATTGAACAATGAATGGCGGGTCCATATTTGGATTCCTGGTAGACTTTATTAACTATAGTTCCTCTATCTTAAGCTCCGTTTGAATTTCTGGACTGACCAATTGCAATTTACTGGTGTGTGAGGGAGGTTTATGGTAGTCGCCTCTCATGGAGGGAGGTTTATGGTGGTTGCCTCTCATGGAGGGAGGTTTATGGTAGTTGCCTCTCATGGAGGGAGGTTTATGGTAGTTGCCTCTCATGGAGGGAGGTTTATGGTAGTTGCCTCTCATGGAGGGAGGTTTATGGTAGTTGCCTCTCATGGAGGGAGGTTTATGGTAGTTGCCTCTCATGGAGGCAGGTTTATGGTAGTCACCTCTCATGGAGGGAGGTTTATGGTAGTTGCCTCTCATGGAGGGAGGTTTATGGTAGTTGCCTCTCATGGAGGGAGGTTTATGGTAGTTGCCTCTCATGGAGGGAGGTTTATGGTAGTTGCCTCTCATGGAAGGAGGTTTATGGTGGTTGCCTCTCATGGAGGCAGGTTTATGGTAGTCCCCTCTCATGGAGGGAGGTTTATGGTGGTTGCCTCTCATGGAGGGAGGTTTATGGTGGTTGCCTCTCATGAAGGGAGGTTTATGGTAGTTGGCTCTCATGGAGGGAGGTTTATGGTAGTTGCCTCTCATGGAGGGAGGTTTATGGTGGTTGCCTCTCATGGAGGCAGGTTTATGGTAGTCACCTCTCATGGAGGGAGGTTTATGGTAGTTGCCTCTCATGGAGGGAGGTTTATGGTGGTTGCCTCTCATGGAGGGAGGTTTATGGTAGTCGCCTCTCATGGAGGGAGGTTTATGGTAGTTATGGTATACCAAGGGGTGCTGAGATGTGCTGCAGGGTCCATTAATGATGGCTCTGTTCTCACTTGGGGGGATCTTTTGTTGTTGGGAAGCGCTATTGCTGCTGGTGGGGGGATCTATTGTTTCTGTGTGGTCAACTGTTGATGGAAGAGATTTACTCTTGAGGGAGTGGTCTGTTGTTGTTGGCTGTTGTAGAGTCTATTGATGCTGGATACTGGGAGATATTTTGTTGCTAGGGTGGATCTAGTGTTGCTTGTTGCAGGGGGGTATTTTATTGTGGGGGGAATCTATTGTTGCTTGGAGGGATCCATCATTGCTGGGGGTATCTATAGTTGCTGGTAGGGAGAGATCAATCGCTGTTGGGGAGATCTATTGTTACTGGGAGGGATCCATTTTTGCTGCGGGATCTATTGTTGCTTGGAGGGATCTATTGTTGCTGGGGAGATCTATTGATGATGAGGGGATCTATTGTTGCTGGGGTATCTATAGTTGCTGGGGGGAGGGATCTATTGCTGGTGGGGAGATATATTGTTGCTGAGGGGTCTATTGTTGCTGGATGATCTATAGTTACTGTGACAGATCTTTTTTTCTGGGGACATCTATTGTTGCTGGGGGTACCTACAGTTGCTGGGAGATAGTCATCTATTTCTGCTAGGGAGGTTTGTTGTTGCTGGGGAAATCCATTGATGCTGAGGGGATCTATAATTGCTGGGGGTATCTATAATTGCTAGGAGGGAGGGATCTATTGTTGCAGGGGAAATCTATTGATGCTGGGGGATCTATTGTTGCTGGGGGATCTATAGTTACTGTGACAGATATATTGTTGCTGGGAAGATCTATTGTTGCTGGGGGTATCTATAGTTACTGTGACAGATCTATTGTTGCTGTGGATATCTATTATTCCTGAGGGTATCTGTAATTGCTGGGAGAGAGGGATCTCTTTCTATTGGGTAGTTCTGCAGTAGCTGAGGGGATCTATTATTGCTGGGGGGTCTATAGTTACTGTGAGGGATCTATTGTTGCTGGGGAGCTCTATTGCTGCTGAAGGGTCTATTGTTGCTGGTGAGATCTTTTGCTGATGAGGGGTCTATTGTTGCTGTGGAGATGTATTGTTAGTGGAGGGTGGGTCTATTGTTGCTGGCTACAGGGGACCTATTTTATTGCCTTTCATTAGCAAATTCCAGACAAATTACTTAGCACCAAAAAATTATACTTTTCTGAATTCTCTAGGTAGAAGGGGAAGCCAAGGAATGGTGCTCGGAGGTGGGTAGAGGGCGGAGAGACAAGGAATGGTTCTTGGAGGTGGGTAGGGGGTAGAGACAAGGAATGGTGCTCAGAGGTGTGTAGGGGCAGAGACAAGGAATGGTGCTCGGAGGTGGGTAGGGGCGGAGACAAGGGATGGTGCTCGGAGGTGGGTAGGGGATAGAGACAAGGAATGGTGCTCGGAGGTGGCTAGGGGGCAGAGACAAGGAATAGTGCTCCGAGGTGGGTAGGGGGCAGGGACAAGGAATGGTGCTCAGAGGTGGGTAGGGAGTGGAGACAAGGAATGGTGCTCGGAGGTGGGTAGAGGGCGGAGAGGCAAGGAATGGTTCTTGGAGGTGGGTAGGGGGTAGAGACAAGGAATGGTGCTCAGAGGTGGCTAGGGGGCAGAGACAAGGAATGGTGCTCGGAGGTGGCTAGGGGGCAGAGACAAGGAATGGTGCTCGGAGGTGGGTAGGGGGCAGGGACAAGGAATGGTGCTCGGAGGTGGGTAGGGGCGGAGACAAGAAATGGTGCTCGGAGGTGGGTAGGGGCGGAGACAAGGGATGGTGCTCGGAGGTGGGTAGGGGATAGAGACAAGGAATGGTGCTCGGAGGTGGCTAGGGGGCAGAGACAAGGAATAGTGCTCCGAGGTGGGTAGGGGGCAGGGACAAGGAATGGTGCTCAGAGGTGGGTAGGGAGTGGAGACAAGGAATGGTGTTCGGAGGTGGGTAGGGGGCAGGGACAAGGAATGGTGCTCGGAGGTGGGTAGGGGGCAGGGACAAGGAATGGTGCTCGGAGGTGGGTAGGGGCGGAGACAAGAAATGGTGCTCGGAGGTGGGTAGGGGCGGCGACAAGGGATGGTGCTCGGAGGTGGGTAGGGGATAGAGACAAGGAATGGTGCTCGGAGGTGGCTAGGGGGCAGAGACAAGGAATAGTGCTCAGAGGTGGGTAGGGAGTGGAGACAAGGAATGGTGTTCGGAGGTGGGTAGGGGGCAGAGACAAGGAATGGTGCTCGGAGGTGGGTAGGGGGCAGGGACAAGGAATGGTGCTCGGAGGTGGGTAGGGGCGGAGACAAGAAATGGTGCTCGGAGGTGGGTAGGGGCGGCGACAAGGGATGGTGCTCGGAGGTGGGTAGGGGATAGAGACAAGGAATGGTGCTCGGAGGTGGCTAGGGGGCAGAGACAAGGAATAGTGCTCCGAGGTGGGTAGGGGGCAGGGACAAGGAATGGTGCTCAGAGGTGGGTAGGGAGTGGAGACAAGGAATGGTGTTCGGAGGTGGGTAGAGGGCGGAGATAAGGAATGGTTCTCGGAGGTGGGTAGGGGGTAGAGACAAGGAATGGTGTTCAGAGGTGGGTAGGGGGCAGAAACAAGGAATGGTGCTTGGAGGTGGGTAGGGGGCGGAACCAAGAAAAGGTGCTCGGAGGTGGGTAGGGGGTGGAGACAAGGAAACGTGTTTTGAGGTGGGTAGGGGGTAGAGACAAGGAATGGCGCTCGGAGGTGGGTAGGGGGCGGAACCAAGAAAAGGTGCTCGGAGGTGGGTAGGGGGCAAAGACAAGGAGTGACTCGGAAAGGGGGAGTTCCTGCAGTTATTCTCTGAGCCCTGGTTGTCACCCTAGAACTGGGAATGTTTTACTGGTGGGATCATCACACACATCTACATCTAAGGTTTGGTAATCTGCAAAATATATATTTTTTTATTCTTAAGGTTGACTCCGGTGTGCATGGTCTTTATTTGTCATTTTCACCAAGCTTGAGTATTACACAAAGAGCTAATCCATGTTTCTTTTTGGCAGTCTGCAAAAAAGAAAAAAAAAAAAGAAATTGGCGCACTGCTGGGTTTATGAATCACTCAAGACAAATTTGTATATAAAGATATTCTCTACCAAGAACCGCAACGAATGAGCAAACCTGTAGGACAGCATCCGGAGGATCTGCAGAGGTGCCTTCGGAACGCTATATTAATCCTACAGTTAGATATTTTCCCTGCCGGATTAGACCCAGAAGTGCATTGTACTATGTCAGCGCCTAAGGCGGCCCATCTCAGCCATTGTTAAGTATCCTGCTAACATTTCTTGCCCAGGAATGTGCGCCAATTGTGTCCCAGAGCCCCAGGGCCAACACTAGCTCGCCCTCAGGCCACCACCTCATCTGCATCCTGCCACGCTCCCGCCAAGACCTGTCACGCCACCGCAAATTTAAATGCTGCCCCTCGCAAGTCCTGTGGAATCTTAATCGAGATAACGCGGAGCCATTAACGGATTCCTTCGAGACGTTGAGTCTCACGGCACCTTTTCTCTATCAAACAATAACCCCGGTGACAGACACATCACAGGCACAGCGGTGTAACCTACATAGAAAAACGCTGCCAGCCACTCAGATGCCATACAAGAGAACTAATGACCGATAATTTATTCTGTGCGCTCCTGTCTGTAAAAGACGTTCGACAGTTCAATGTTAACACTTCTTTCCTTTTTTTTTGGGCTTTTTTTTGTACAAACATTCAGCCACTTGAAGGCTAATTCTAATCATTTTATATAGAGCCGAGAAAGTAATAACATTTTTTGTTTTTTATGACGTGATGGATCCACAAAAAAAAAATGTAGACTTTATTGGTAGAAATTATTATGATTTTTTTTTTTTTGAGATAGTATAGTGCAATTGGGTTTGAATATTAAGCAACCACATAAATATATATATATATATATATATATATATATATATATATATATATATATATATATATATATATATATATATATATATATATATATATATATATATATCTATATCTATATCTATATCTATATATATATATATATATATATATATATATATATATATATATATATATATATATATATATATATATATATATAGATATATATAGATATATATATATATATATATATATATATATATATATATATATATATATATATAGATATATATATATATATATATATATAGATATATATATATATATATATATATATATAGATATATATATAGATATATATATATATATATATATATATATATATAGATATACATACATATATATATATATATATATATATATATATATACACACACACACACACACACACACACACACACACACATATATATATATATATATAATATGCAGGGCTTTTTTCTCAGAGAATAGGTACAGGAACTGTCACCTTCTGAGTCACCCTTCGTCTTTGCCCCCTACCCACCTTTGAGCAGGGTCCCTAGGTTTCACCCCCTACCCACCTTCCTGTACAGCCCCTTTTAGAAAATGCAGAACAAAGTATCATTTGTGCTACTAAGTATTTTGTATGAAATTTGTTAGACCCCACCCCAGCAACAATAGAGCCCCTCCAGCAACAATAGACCCTCCTGCAGCAATAGACCCCCCAAAACAAAATACCACCCTAGCAACAATAGACCCCCATCAGCAACAACAGATCTCCCAGTAGCTAGCATCAATAGACCCTCCAACAGCCAGCAACAGTAAGCATCTCCCAGCAACAATTTACCCCCTAGCAAAATAAGACCCCCCACCCCCCCACCAGCCACAATAGACATACCTGGCAACAGTAGACTCCTACACAAAAATAGATCCCCACCAGCGACAATAGATCCCCCAGCAGCCAGCGTCGATAGACCTTCAGGCACACCCTAAGCACTCCTTGCTATAAAATACATTCAGTGCTAGAGGTGCCGGAACTGCGTCCCCCCGCGTTCCCTCTGAAAAAAAGTCCTGTGTATATATATATATATATATATATATATATATATATATATATATATTAATATATATAATATGTATATATACATATATATATATAATGTAAAAGGGTTCCAGGCACAAAACTGGTTGGCGGGGTTAGTCCTTCACCGAACTCACACCAAAGGGGGTGTGGGGAATCTATGGGGGTAGAACCATCAAAAACCAAATGGAATGGGAGCAACCCACGCGGTGTGGAAGGTTAAAAAAAAAAAGAGACTTTTTTCAAAAAATTGAGAATTAATAACTAATAGTCACACATATCTGCAAACACAATCACAGGACATAAACATAATTAAACTTTAACCACTTCAGCTCCGGAAGGATTTGCCCCCTTAATGACCAGGCCGTTTTTTTGCGATTCGACGCTGCGTTAATTTAACGAAAAATTGCGCGGTCGTGCGACACTTGTAGCCAACTAAAATTGATGTCCTTTTTTCCCCACAAACAGAGCTTTCTTTTGGTGGTATTTGATCACCTGTGCAATTTTTTTATTTTTTGCGCTATAAACAAAAAAAGAGCGACAATTCTGAAAAAAAAAAAAAAAATATCTATATATATATTTCACTTTCTGCTATATGACATTCCCAATTAAAAAAAATAAATAAATTAAAATCTAATTTTTTCGTCATTTTATGCCAATTTGTATCCTGCTACATGTTTTTGGTAAAAAAAAAAAAAAAAAAAAAAAAATCCTGATAAGCGTATTTTGATTGGTTTGCGCAAAGGTTATCGCGTCTACAAACTAGGGGAAAGGTTTCTGTAATTTTTATTTACTTATTTTTACTAGTAATGGCGGAAATCAGCGACGTATGTCACTTCTATTTCTTTATTTATTTTTTACTAGTAATGGTGGCAATCAGCAATTTTTAGCGAGACTGCAATATTGCGGCAGACAGATCGGACCCTACTGCCATTTTTGACATTTTTGGGAGGACCAGTGACATTACTACAGTAATCAATGTTACAAAATATGCACTGTTACTGTAATGACACTGGCAGGGAAGGGGTTAACCCAGGGACGATTAAAGGGATACGTGTGTCCCTTGGGGGTGCTTTCTAACTGTGAGGGGGATGGGCTTGTGGAATCCACACAGAGACCTGTGATCCTAAATAGGAGGATCACAGGTGCTCTGTGCTGATTCCTAAAGAACAATGGTCTGCTGTGCTTACAACAGGTCACTGGCTGGGTTCTAGGGGGGTGAATGGGGGTACATTTATGGAGTTTGCCATATATGGGCCCTCCTGGTACTCCCCTCTTAATTATTATAAATCAGGGGTCCCAGTATTTAAATTTCTACCTTTTTTCTTTTTGAATCTCTTCTTGGGCCAATCTGAGTGATGCTGGGTGACAATACTGACCAATCAGAATCACTCTGATCCTTTGAGTCTGGTATGGATTTTAAAGGGTTACCTCACCCAAAAAAAAAAAATATATATAAGGCGTGAGGTCCCCCAGGAAATCTATATTTTATAGGGCAGCCAAAGCAAAAAAATAAATAAATGTGTGAGGTCTTCTGGGAAATCTATACCAGACCCTTAATCTGAGTTTGCATCCTGGCTGGCCAGGAAAAGGGTGGGTGAGAGCAGCAGCCCCCTCCTGAACCTGGACCATACCAATCCACAATGAGGGGGGGGGGGGGGGGCTACTTATTTACAAAAAAAAAGTTACACAAAAATAAAAACACCCAACCATTTGACAAAGAAATAAAAAAAAAAGTCCCAAAAATGTCCCTCATTTAAGCTCAATTGTCAATCGATTTACTTAAAAAAAGAGGTAAACCACCGCACACAAAGACAAATCACAGCTCCCAGGCTATCATCAGCTATATAATAGAAGGGACATCCTTGCCCAGATATAGTCATGGCCATATTTAGGCAATGGTGTAATGCTCTATCCTTCACCCATGTGCTTACCTGGATGGGAATTCATGGCCATATAAGTGCATGGGCCAAGTGACGCTAGTAGTTGGTAAGGGAATGGCGGGTGCATGTAGCCACTGCATTCTTAGCAACCATTGGCAGCTGGAAGCCATCATGTTCATCCACACCAAATACCCTAAATGTTCAGCACAGTTTGTTGCGTATGGGGCTGTATAACCGCAAACCATTAAGGGTGCCCCTGCTGTTCTGTGTCCACGGCCAAAACAGCCTACAATGGACGTGTGAGCATCAGAACTGGACCACGGAGCAATATAAGAAGGTGGCCTGGTCTGAGAAATTTAGGAATGATTTTGAAGAACACAACGAGTTTGAGGTGTTGACCTGCCCTCCGAATTCTCCAGATCTCAGTCCAATCGAGCTATTGTGGAATGTCATACACCACCGTCTACTATCTGTACAGGGCTGGATTGCAGTTACTCATGGCGATCATGATCCTCACATTGTGAGAACAGCCTTTTGGGGAATTTAGGGCTTTCTACAGTGTTCTACTGTTGATCCAACTAATATTATCTGCCTAACTGGATGTTCTGTATTCTGACTGGTTTCAGTCACATAATCCATTCAATACGTTATCCTGGCTGCCCTCATTTTTTTTGATTATACATTGTGATTTGCTTGGCTCGATAGACACCTGTAGGAGTGTTTTCCAGTGTGATCCTGAGACCTTTGCCGTATAGCTTAACCACAAGAGTGATTAAGCAACATCTTCTGGTGAGTGAGTTTTTCAGCTGATCCCCTGGACACGGTGGTGGTGGAGACTGGTGACCCATAGTTTCACTTTACGTCATCTCAAGATATCTCCTTGGATGTTCTTTGCTTTTATCATATGGACTTTTATTACTGTATTTTTTAACCACTTAAGCCCCGGAAGATTTTACCCCCTTCCTGACCAGGGGGTATTTTGTGATTCGGCACTGCGTGACTTTAACGGACAATTGCGCGGTCGTGCGACGCTGTACCTAAACTAATTTGACGTCCTTTTTTTCCCACAAACAGAGCTTTCTTTTGGTGGTATTTGATCACCTGTGCGATTTTTTTAATCATGCGCTATAAACAAAAAAAGAGCGTCAATTTTGCAAAAATAACAATATTTTTCACATTTTTTTATATGAAATTCCCCCCCAAAAAAAATGTAAAAATCAAAATTTTTTAACATTTTCGGCCAATTTGTTTTATGCTACATATGTTTGGTAAAAAAAAATCGCAAAAAGCGTATTTTGATTGGTTTGCGCAAAAGTTATCACGTTTACTAACAAAGGGAAAGATTTTTGTCATAATTGCGGCGATCTGCGATTTTTTTTTTTTTTGCGGGACTGCAACATTGCGGCGGACAGATTGGACCCTTGACTGACATTTTTGACACTTTTGGGGTTACCAGTGACATTACTGCAGTAATCAGCGCTATATATATGCACTGTTACTGTAAAAATTACACTGGCAGTGAAGGAGTTAACTGTATTGGAGAGGGAGGGGTTAAGTGTGTCTTAGGGGCGTGTTTCTAACTGTGATTGGCTGTGGCTACTAGTGTAAGAACAGAGATCAACCGTCCTACATAGTAGAACCGTCTGATCTCCATTCTTACACAGGGAAGAATGACAGGCGGCTTTGTTTACATTAGCCGCCTGCCTTTCTTCCGGTGTAACGGACGATCTCGAGTGCCCGGCGCGTGCTCGCTCCCTAGAGCCTCACAGGCTAGCGGCATAGCCCTACGTCACTTTGCCTGTGAGGGGCTGACCGCCGACGTAAATAGTCGTGCGGCGGTCGGCAAGCGGTTAACCACAAGAGTGATTAAGCAACATCTTCTGGTGGGTGAGTTTTTCAGCTGATCCCCTGGACACGGTGGTGGTGGAGACTGGTGACCCATAGTTTCACTTTACGTCATCTCAAGATATCTCCTTGGATGTTCTTTGCTTTTATCATATGGACTTTTATTATGTTTTAAACATTTATGGTTATCAGTTTTGTGTTTGAATACACATTTACACATTATACACATTTATGGATTATTAAGGGGATTCACTTATTGTTCCCATAGTCCTATTTGCAGTAAAGGTTACTCCTTGAACTTCAGAGGTGGTAGGAGAGTGCCACCATCCTTGCACTACTGGTATTTAATGTAATTATTGCATTAGATTCCCTGTTTATTATTGTGGAATGTGCTGAAAAAACAAGTCCTCTCCATGGAGGCCCCACCTCGTAATTTACAGGACTTAAAGGATCTGCTACTGATGGCTTGGTGCCACATACCACAGCATACCTTTAGAGGTCTATTGGTGGAGTCCATGCCCTCAATGGGTTATAATGGGACCGAATATTATGGCTGATCAGTGGTATATCATTTTTTTTTTTCACTTCTTTACCCTTGTTTGAGACAATAGGCAAGAAAGTAGGGTGCAGTAACCCCTGTTCTCTAATGGCGCTTTTCCACTGCATGGAACCGAACGGTTCGGCTCGCTTTTGTGCTTTTCCACTGCTGGTACCGCATGGTATGATGTGGGAACGGTTCGGTACGGTACGGTACAGCGGTGCTTTTCCACTGCATGGAACCGAACGGTACGGCTCTCAAAAACAGTACCACCTCGATTGTGGTTCCAAGAGTTACCATACCTGGTACCATATCCCACAATCCTTTGCATGCAGTCACTACTAGCCACTGATTGTTCAGAGAATCCCACCCACCCCATTGTTATCCCACCCACTTAACTTTAGTACTACTTTAGTGGAAAAGCAAACCATACCGTACCGAACCGTTCCAACACCGTACCATGCGGTACCAGCAGTGGAAAAGCAAACCGGGCCAAGCAGGGCCGAGTAGAGCCGAGCCGGTACTTGCAGTGGAAAAGTGCCAAAATGAATTCATCTTCTACTGATTTGGCTGCAACAAGTTGAACCCCAACCTCATGGGGTTTATTCCTCTTCCCGTCCCATTTCTAAACTTCTCAGACTACAGACTTATAGTCATTGTGATGGAAATAGCGGCAGCCATAGGGATTTAGCTAGCTGGGAACCCAAAGTGCACGAGATGAATGCCAAGATAAAAATTGGAGGCCCTCAGCAGGTCATCTTTATCCCTCGCCTGTGCTAAAAGGTAAAATGTTCCTGTTTGACTGGCATGTGCCTTTAACTTATTAGAGCACAGTAAAAAAAAAGCAAAGAAAAAAATCACTCATTCACTGACTCTGCAGAAGCTATTACGGTTCATTTTTATGAAAAGGTATTCTCTCAGAAAACCGGAGTTAATGAGAGGAATTGTCCTTTCACCTAAACTAAACTATAGCTCAAACGCTTAAAATCATGTAGAATCATTACAACCGTACACTGCCTAGAGACATACAACTTGGCTGAAAATGAAAAATTAGCTGGAATTTATCCAGAATTGCTTTGGGGGCATATTTTTTTTTTTTTTTTTACTCTTTTTTCTGAAACTAGCTAACATTAGAATAAAAAAAATAGACATTGAGAAAATATTTTTAGCTGTAGCACTGCAGTATTTTTCTTTTTTTATTTAACATACAGTTATGAGGAAAGATGTTCAAATTAAGGGGAGGTTAGAAGGCAAAATGTAGCATTATATAAATGCCATATATTTATATTATTTAAGTCCACACTGACATCATGCTGCACCACAGAATATGGTGGTGGTGCTAAATAATTGGAAATTAGCTAGAATTTATTTATAATTGCAACAGAGGCACATTTTTTTCACCTTTTTTCTGAGACTGCTAAGAATAAAAAAAATAGAAATTGAAAAAAAATATTTCTAGCAGTAAAAAATACAGTGATTGGTTGGCTATCATCCCAATACATAGTGAAAAAATCAAGGTAAAGAGAAAGCGGGACTTTATAAAGGCCAAAATGGAAGGGATGGTTACAAATAAAGCACAATTTTCATAAAAAATACATCTTTATTGGTTCAAAATAGTAAAACCTTGACATATACATTGTAAAAATATTGATAAAGAATGACTCCATGTAGGAGCCCTGATACATAAGTACAACGTTGGTAACCGTGGTCTCAGTAAGGACGTAGTCTGATGGTCCCTGGTAAGATGACGCGTTTCGCACGAAGGCTTCCTCAGGGCAAAAGAGACCAGAAAGACCGACAAAAATATATACAACAAAGGCATGTTATAACAACTATACAAGCATTTCGCATGAAGGCTTCCTCAGGACCAAATAGACCAGAAAGGCGTAAAGCAGATATCCTACAGAATGACCTGGACAAAATAACGGAGTGGGCAACGACATGGCAAATGAGGTTTAATGTGGAGAAGTGTAAGGTTTTGCACTTGGGGACTAAAAACATAAAAGCACAATACACTTTAGGGGGGAACCTTTGGGGTAATCAAAAATGGAGAAAGATCTGGGAGTCTTGGTAGAGGATAGACTAAGCAAGCAAGCGGCAGCTGCCAAAGGCGGCAGAATATTAGCATGCATAAAGAAAGGGATGTATTCCAGAGATAAAACTATAATCCTTCCACTTTATAAAACTCTGGTCCGACCACATCTGGAGTATTCTGTCCAGTTCTGGTCGCCAGTCCTCAGGAGGGATGTGTTGGAGCTGGAGAGAGTCCAGAGAAGGGCAACTAAACTAATTAGGGGATTGGAGGACCTTAATTATGAAGAGCGTCTGCAATCACTTGATTTATTCTCCCTGGAGAAGAGACGCCTGAGAGGGGACATGATAGCAATTTATAAATATCTCAATGATGATCTCAGCATAGAAAAATAAGCTATTCAGTCGAAAGGATTGCATGAGGACTCAAGGGCATACAATGCGATTAGAGGAGAAGCGTTTTAACCTCAGGCAATGCGGGGGGTTCTTTACTGCTAGGGCTACAAGATTGTGGAATTCTCTACCACAAGAAGTGGTTTCTGCGGGAAGAATGGTGGCTTTCAAAAGACTCTTAGACGTACATCTCAAGGATCAGAACATTCAGGGGTATGAGAGATGATTACAGCCACACACACCTACACAGGTTGAACTGGATGGACTATTGTCTTTATTCAACCTCACCTACTGTGTAACTATATGTAACTATGTAACAATGCTTGTATAGTTGTTATAACATGCCTTTGTTGTATATATTCTTGTAGAATGTCGGTCTTTATGGTCTCTTTGGCCCTGAGGAAGCCTTAGTGTGAAACGCGTCGGATTACCAGGGACTGTCAGACTACGTCCTTACCGAGACCATGTTTACCAACATGGTACTTATGTATCGGTGCTCCTACATGGAGTAATTCTTTACTAATGTTTTACGATGTATATGTCAAGGTTTTACTGCTTTGAACCAATAAAGATGTATTTTTTTATGAAAATTGTGCTTTATTTGTAACCATCTTGGCCCTTATAAAGTCCCGCTTTCTCTTTACCTTGATTTTTTCAATTTTTAGCGGTAGTAGTCTATTTTTTTTTTTTTAATTTAACAAACAGTTATGGGGAAGGACACTGAAATGAGTGAGGTTAGAAAATAAAATGTAGTATTATATAAATGCCAATCATTCTATTTTAACATCATGCTGTGCCACAAAAGATGGTAGTGGTGCTATTTAATTCCAAATTAGCTAGAATTTATTCAGAATTGGAATGGGGTCACTTTTTTCACCCTTTTTCTAAAATCAGTTGAGAATAAAAAAAAATGAAATTGAAATAATATATTTTTAGCTTTAGTACTGTTATTTTTTTATTTTTGTAGATTTAACACACAGTGATGAGGAGGAAACCTAAAATGTGAGCGGTTAGAAAAAAAAAAAAACATTACATTAATGCCAATCAGTCCACTGCAAATTTTGTCCAGGAAGCACAACAACTTCATGCTGTGCCAAGGAGATGGTGAGGTGTTTTTGTATTCAAAATTAGGAAGCATTTATGCAGAATTGCCACAGGGCACATTTGTTCACTTTTTCTGAAACCAGATAAGATTAGAACAAAAAATTAATAAATAAAATTGAAAAAGAAAAATAGCTGTAGTACTTTTTTTTTTTTTTAAGATTTAACATTCAATTATGAGAAAAGATGCTCAAATGAGAGCGGTATTTTGTAGAATGACATACATACTAATCAGTCCACTTCAAATTCTGTCAAGACAACATATCAACATCATGTTGCACCACCGAAAATGGTGGTAGTACTTTCTAATTCAAAATTACCTTGAATTTATTGAGAATTACAATGTAGACACATTATTTCACCCTTTTACTGAAACCAGCTAAAAATACAAAAAAAAATTGAAAAAAATATATATATTTTTAGTTGAAGTAGTCATTTTTTTTTATTATTTAACATAGTTATATGACAAGATGCTGAAATGAGGCAGGATAGAAAATACAATATAGTATGACATAAATGCCAACCAGTCTACTGCAAATTCTGTCCAGAAAACAGTGAAATGTAACATGGAAGATGGTGTTGGTGTCATTTAATTAGCTAGAATGTATGTAGAATTGCTATGGGGCTGCCATTTGTTTTCACTCTTTTTTCTGAAACCAGCTGAAATCAGAATAAAAAAAATAGTAATTTAAACATTTTTTTTTAGCTGTAGTACTATTTTTTTTTAAGATTTAACATACAGTATCTCACGAAAGTGAGTACACCCCTCCTGTTTTTGTAAATATTTTATTCTATCTTTTCATGTGACAACACTGAAGAAATGACACTTTGCTACAATGTAAAGTAGTGAGTGTACAGCTTGTATAACAGTGTAAATTTACTGTCCCCTCAAAATAACTCACCACACAGCCATTAATGTCTAAATCGCTGGCAACAAAAGTGAGTACACCCCTAAGTGAAAATGTCCAAATTGGGCCCCATTAGCCATTTTCCCTCTCCGGTGACTCGTTAGTGTTACAAAGTCTCAGGTGTGAATGAGGAGCAGGTGTGTTAAATTTGGTGTTATCGCTCTCACTCTCTCATACTGGTCACTGGAAGTTTAACATGGCACCTCATGGCAAAGAACTCTCTGAGGATCTAAAAAAATAATTGTTGCTCTACATAAAGATGGCACAGGCTATAAGAAGATTGCCAAGACCCTGAAACTGAGCTGCAGCACTGTGGCCAAGACCATAAAGCCGTTTAACAGGACAAGTTCCATTTAGGAGAGGCCTCGCCATGGTCGACCAAATAAGTTGAGTGCACGTGCTCAGCATCATATCCGGAGGTTGTCTTTGGGAAATAGACGTATGAGTGCTGTCAGCATTGCTGCAGAAGTTGAAGGGGTGGGGGGTCAGCCTGTCAGTGCTCAGACCATACGCCGCACACTGCATCAAATTGCTCTGCATGGCTGACATCCCAGAAGGAAGCCTCTTCTAAAGATAATCCACAGGAAAGCCCGCAAACAGTTTGCTGAAGACAAGCAGAGTAAGGACATGGATTACTGGAACCATGTCCTGTGGTCTGATGAGACCAAGATAAACCTATTTGGTTCAGATGGTGACAAGCGTGTGTGGCAGCAACCAGGTGAGGAGTACAAAGACAAGTGTGCCTTGCCTACAGTCAAGCATGGTGGTGGAAGTGTCATGGTCTGGGGCTGCATGAGTGCTGCCGGCACTGGGGAGCTACAGTTCATTGAGGAAACCATGAATGCCAACATGTACTATGACATACTGAAGCAGAGTATGATCCCCTCTCCTGGGAGATTGGGCTGCAGGGCAGTATTCCAACATGGTAACGACCCCAAACACACCTCCAAGATGACCACTGCCTTGCTAAAGAAGCTGAGGCTAAAGGTGATGGACTGGCCAAGCATGTCTCCAGACATAAACCCTATTGAGCATCTGTGGGGTATACACAAACGGAAGGTGGAGGAGCTCAAGGTCTTTATCATCCACCAGCTCCGTGATGTCGTCATGGAGGAGTGGAAGAGAACTTCAGTGGCAACCTGTGAAGCTCTGGTGAACTCCATGCCCAAGTGGGTTAGGGCAGTGCTAGAAAATAATGGTGGCCACACAAAATATTGACACCCTGGGCCCAATTTGGACATTTTAACTTAGAGGTGTACTCACTTTTGTTGCCAGCGGTTTAGACATAAATGGCTGTGTGTTGAGTTATTTTGAGGGGACAGCAAATTTGCACTGTTATACAAGCTGTACACTCACTACATTGTAGCAAAGTGTAATTTCTTCAGTGTTGTCACATGAAAAGATATAATAAAATATTTACAAAAAAGGTGAGGGGTGTACTCACTTTTGTGAGATACTGTATGTGTTTTTTTCTTACTCTTCTTAGAATGGTAGAGTGTGGGTCTATGACCCTACCTTGAAGTCTAGGGAGTAAGGATGTGTTAGGTTCCTTCCTCCCCAGCCTTGGGTTCCAGAGAGCCCTCCACCTCATACTCGTTAGTCAGCTGATCATGAGTAGTTGGGTCTACTGAGCCTTTTAGCTATGTGGAGCTAAGTGTGTCTTGTGCCCTGGGAGGTTCATGGAAGGTTCCTTCCTCTTCAGGAGGGGACCATTTGACACATCTTAAGCGCACTTTTGTGGTTCACCGGGGGGGGGGGTATATATATATATATATATATATATATATATATATATATATAAAGCAGTGTGCAGTCTGGAATGAATAGCTCTACATTATTAGGCTATATTTACACTTTACACCAGTGGTTCTGGCTGCTGGGGTGTAAAGCAGCGATCGACCGATTATCGGCAAAGCAGAGGGCCGATCTGCACTTTCCCCGATATATCGAAATTGGCAAACCAGGGTGACCGATATTACCGATATTTCAGGAAAGTGTTGTACCGGAGTTATGCCTGCAGCTAGGTGCATCAACCTGGTACTGGCGTCCATAACCGACGGTGGGCTGTCTTGTAATGACAACCGATGCGGCTGAGACCCGGGCAACTAGCTTGCACGGCCACCGAAAACCCGATCAAAGCCGCATTCGGCTCTGATCGGGTCTCCATGTAAAAACTCGGAAGTGATGTCATGACATCACTTCCGGGTACTCGGCGCCAGATTAAAAAAAATGACAGCATTCAAAACAGCCAAACTTGGCGTTTTAAATGCTTTTAAGTGCAGAGGAGGGGTTTGGGGTCTTTTAGACCCCCAGATCCCTCCACAAGAGTACCTGTCAAGTGATAAAAATAAAAAATAAATATTTTTTAAATGTATGAAAAAATATCGGAATCGGTATCGGCAATGAAAAAACAAAATCAGGTCGATCACTAGTGTAAAGAAATGATTTGCAAGGCTCTGCCCACTGTCCTGAAATGGGGAATAATCCTCTTAATTTTGGGATATGTAATAGAAAGAGACTTCTTAATACCTTCTGTTCTAAGGCTTTATGTGTTTCACACTGATTCCGTTGGAGGGCTTTCTGATGCGTTTAGTCCCTATTCATTATAACCTGTATAGTTATACAAGCCTTGGTCTCCATACACTGCACTAACAATGGCCAAGGATGGAGTTGCAATGGCTTCATCACTAGAAAGTACTAGGCCACAACACCACTTGTTTTTTTTTTTTTTTTACTACACCTCATGGGCTATGCCCCTTGTCTGAGACTGGGGCAATTTTTGGTGCCAGGTAACAGGGGCTAGCCATTATCTTGCGCATGGGGGCTTTTTAATATTTTTCTCATCTAATCAACGTATCTGTCATTTTCATTTTTTGCATGTCAGGTTTAATTCAGGATTGCACGGTGTGAATATTTGGGCTTACCCTAAAGTCTAGGGGGAGGATGTGTGACTGACCATCGGGTTTTGCCCTCCTCTCCCTTGGGGGGTTCTTTCTTCGACAGAATAAGTACTTGTTGGTCAGCTTCAGCTGATCATGGGAAATGGGGTTAGCCTGGCCTTTGGCTAGGTGGACTTGAGTGTGCCTTACCCCCTGTCAAGAGTCTCGCACATCAGGGGGTCAGGGAGGGATCCAATAACACACTTTGGGGATCAAACTCCAGCACTAGTGTGACGGTACTCATCGTCACTGGGAGTGAAAGACAGATAAGTAATGGTTTGAATTGCTTCAATATTTGTCAGCAAAATCTTCATATAGAAATATGAAGATTAAATGCCAACTTACACAGTGTATTCCATGCTTGGCTGTGAGAGAGACACAAAGACTGTCATTTGCTGACTTCCCTATTGTTTGTGTATTGGGAGGGAATTTGTATTGTGTTAAAGTTTACCTGTCTGTTCCATTGTTAAATGTTAATGACCTCACATTGTTCTGTCCAGATGGCTAGATAATTAGTTTAGTTCCTGTATACACTTTCATCTGCATATGCTACTGTAATCCGCCAGAGGGGAGGGATTGTGTACACTGTATGAGAGTGTAAAACTCTGTTCCTATTGGATTGTGAATGTCACGTCCAGTCTTCAACAAGGTCCACCTGGGCGGTAAAACTGTATGTAAGTATGTTTCTTGTTCAATAAAGTTGTTCTAGAGTTACTTCACCCTCAATCTAGAGTCCTGTTTCTTATTGGGGGAATATGCTACAAGGGATTGCTATGGTCTTCCATACTCCCTTAGATAATCACTAAGCTCTTGTAAGAGCTTGTGTAAGAGCTTGTTCTGCTGCACTCTCTTGGGAAAGAGAGGATCACCCGTGGGAACCTGGAGCGTTGTCGTAGGTCTAGGGTGGGTAGGAGACGGCGAGACCCTAACCAAGCTGCGCCGGTTCGTGTGGTCTGAAGTGGTTACGGTGTCTGGTGGAGTGCTTAAGGCCCTCAGGAAGCACTAGGAGCATCTGTCAACGGAGGTACCCGGTCGGGGTGCTGGTTGATCCATTACATTGGTGGCAGCGGTGGGATAATTCCCACGGCTCAGAAGGACAGCTACAAGAGAGACACAGGGTGTGTTGGAGACGGCAAGACCCTAACCAAGCTGCGGCGGTTCGTGTGGTCTGAAGTGGTTACGGTGTCTGGTGGAGTGCTTGGAGCCCTCGGGAACCACTAGGAGCATCTGCCAACGGAAATACCTGGTCGGGGTGCTGGTTGATCCGTTACAACTAGCTACCCTTTCATTTAATAAAATGGCACTGTAGCGCTCATTTTTTCAGTTGGCAGTATTATCGCCAACAAATAAATTTACATTTCAAAGTGTCATTAACAATGATTAATAATTACGACTAGGTATATGAAAACAACGGCATTACAAATGGGTCATTAATTAAAAAGGCTTTACTTGTGCTTCGACACCAAACGTGTTTAATTAAAAGATACATTTGTTCTCATTAAAACATGTTAAAATCAACTCTGGATTTTACATTAACGTCAAAGCATTGCTATTTTGTTTTTGGAGGTTTTTTTTTGTCAGATTTAGAAGGAATCAGATACGTATTATACAAAAAGGTATGCTCTTTATAGCGAAAGTCCAAGAAAACAGCAAAACGTCAGCTGCAATACTTATTAGTTTGTACAGACAGTTTTGGGATTTACACATATTTGCCACACTACACGCGGCTGCTCTGTTGGGTCGAGGGGAATATCTGTTGACTAATTTGTAATCCCTACTGAGAATTTGGCCATTATTTGAACCACAAGGTCTTTCAGTTGGACCCCTACATTTTGTGGTGGGGTTGCTTAATTTTATTGGGGATCCCTATCTTGTTTGGCTTCACATGGCAGTTCAGCTGATATCTTTTTATGTTTATATTGGATACGGTTGAACCTGAGTAAATGTGGCTGAGAGGGGGAAGTCCCAAGTAAGACCTGAGGAAGTGGGGTTTTGAACCCAAGAACGTACCACTCATTTGTCTACAGGCCCCCAATTCCATCAGCATGCAAGATGTTGAGAAATATCTTTTGCATAATGGATAAATATATTAATATAATGCTGGAGGGTGTGGGCAAGGATGGTAGAAGCAGCAGAGTGTTCTTACCTACTAGCAGAGGTGCATGTATCAAACAAATGAATGGCCAAAACAAAATATCTTGTGACATAAAAGTTAAACCATAAACATCCACAATACACCTAAAAGTCATGAATGCTTGACCATCATACTTGTATGAGCATATTGGACATCCAATTCAAACCATGGGTAATAATATAGAGCTGTCCTTCATTCTTTGTGGCTACAACAGCTTCCTCCATCCTAGGAAGGCTTTTATTAAAATTATCCATCACACCTACACTATATGACGAGCTTGTGGACCCCCTCATCCAAACTAAGAAGTACAGGTGTTTCCAGTGAAGGATGATCCTAATCCTACAAAATACAAATACATTTTAGAGAAATGGAGCACTTCCAACCTCGTTACAACACTTTGGAGAATGCCCTTTTCTGTTCCAGCATGGCTGGGCATAAAGCCAATTCCATAAAGGCATGGTTTGAACACTTGGGTGTGGAGGAAGTCAAGTGGCCTGCACAGAGCTCTGACATTAACGCTATTGAACACCTTTAAGATAAATAAGAAAAACAATTGGCAAGCAGGTCTCCTCATGCATAACTAATACCTGGCTTCACAAATGCTCTTTTGGCTGAATGGAACAACCAACAGACTCTGTTGAAAGCCTTCTCTAGGTGTCCACAAGCTTTTTAATAGACGTGTGGTTGTTTCATTCCGAATTAATATTCTGACACATTTTCCTTATTCTGAGATTTGGATATATCCGAATACCGGACATACAGTATAAACTAAGTTTACCGAATGCTCCGAATAACGAAACATAATTTGTCCGAATTTCGGAAATTCAAATTGAAATTCGAATAGAATTTTACATCGAATTTAAGTCGAATTGGAACTGTAAACATATTTCTGAAATCAAAGACTTTGTGTGTTATTAGGCTCCATTCACATCTAGACATTTTTGGGTGATTTTCTGCTCTAAGTCTCAGCTCCAAATATGCCTGACAAGACAAATCCTATTCATTTCAATGGCCCCTGTTCGCATCTAAGCGTTCTGTTGCCTTAAGAAAAACGCCCGTCACTCAAAAAAAAAAAAAAACATGAGCTTTTTTTTTGGCAGATTACAGGCATTTTTTTTTTCTTTTTCATTGGTCACTTGTCAACCTAAAAATGCCTGCACAGGGGGGTGTGGCTTGGACATGGCCAAGATAAGTCGTCTTTTTTGTGAGCTCCATCCTTTCCATCACCCGGCCCGGCTAACATAGTATTATTCTAATACGAAATGCACTCAGCGAGGAAGAGAAAGGCTAATGGCACCCCCAGAGCTGTCGGAAACGCCCGGTGAGACCATCATCCGGGGTGAAATCCGACGTTTCTTCTCCGCTTCGCATACACCATCTCCTGGACACAAGATGGCAGAGGCGCACGGCATTCACCACAAGGCGCTGATGTCCCCGGCCTCTCCTGCCACCTCCTCCGCATCAGATGCACCTTTGGACACTCCGCTCTCTTCCAAACCCTGACATTGGGCTCCTCACAGGTCCCTCTGATGTTGGGGGTAGTGGAGGAGCTGCGATCTCTGCTCCTGTCCTTGCCTAGTAAGGCTGACCTGCTGTCCTTACCTAGTAAGGCTGACCTTGAGGCGATCGTCAGCAGGCTTGAGGACTCTCACAAGCGAGAGGTGCAGGCAGTTCGAGCAGATGTCAGAGATTTGGCCAACCAAGTGACCACTGGAGAAGCGGCCATTGTGGATATGCAGCAGCGGATTGCCACACTGGAGACAGGTCAGGGCTTGCATATGGACACAGCAATTCAACTGCAGCTACAGTTGGAGGATATGGAAGACCGTAACCGACGCAACAACATCCGCGTTTGGGGTCTTCCAGAGGCCATGGGCACAGAGGACTTACCTGCAACGATCTCCGCTATCATCGGTGGACTTCTGGGGTCGACTTGCCTGGCTAATTTGGAATTTCAACGCATCTATATGGCCCTTGGTCCACGATCAGCGGACCCCAACAGGCCCTGCGATGTGATAGGCAGACTTCACCACTACAGTCACAATGACCTGATCATCTGGTCAGCATTGGACTCTGAGTCTATTGATTTTGATGAAGCATCGTTAAAGATCCTCCCAAACCTCTCCAGATCGACTCTTCTTTGTGCCTACTAACACTGCTAAATATGGCCTGGGCCTCAGGGGACAGCAGATTGTCACCATCAGGGGTCAGGCTCAGAGACCAGTAGCTATAGCAGTAGGGAGGTTCCCACTGACTATCTGGATAAGTGTACAAGCTGGTCACTCTGGCAGATGACACAGATTTACCTGAGGTGCAGGGTCTAAGCACTAACTGATATTCACCAGAGCTCCTGATGATGGAGATGGGGTTTGCTGTGTGTTACTACCAGGTTGCATACCTCATGATCAGTGTCATCACTAAACAAGCCAAAGGTCAGTAACAAGTGGTTGCATGTTGCCCTCAAGTGGAAGCGTAGTCAAGGAACAATTCAAAGGTTGATAATGAATGGTTACAGGTTGGGATCGAGCAAAAGTGTATTCAAGAAACAAGTCAAGGTCAGTAACGAGTATTAGTGAAGGTACAGATGGAAGCAGACAAGAGCTGGAAATAAAACACAAAAATCTGGCAAACAGAAAGTGCAAATGCATGGCTTAAATAGGAAGTTTAAGGTTCAATATAAACAAGGCACAAGGTAGAATTGTCCAAAGGGTCAGACAGGGTGCTGTCCAGCATCTCAGGCAGCTTAGCAAGGAAAGCTACTGCCAGATGCAGCAGAGGTTGTGGGTTCGGATCCTGACACTGATGTAACCTTACCATAAATATACCAAATGTATGTGCAACCTGGACTTAAGAATGAGATGTCCAGAATGTGGCACATGGCAGCAATTCTAGTAACACCTGTCATCATTGCTCCTTGTGGTGTCATATTGAGTGTAAATCTCCATTATCAATGTACCTCCTGTCTGTTATAGGCATTCTAGAGAATATTAGTAGAAGCTTTAACGTGACTTTGCACATGTTTTTCAATGGGAATTAGTGCCTGGCTATTTTGAATTGATTTTCTGAGTGTTTTCATCCAATGATTGATAATGTACATTGGAGGCTTCATGCTGAAGCAGTATGGGGTCTTGTAGAAACATATGGAAAAACTCAATAAACAGTACAAACATTATCTCACCAAATAGGACAGGAAAAACACCAGTAACTGCTGTTTACCCCCTCCAATTGTTCTCCAATACATCACTGCTTAATATAACTACTTAATGAGTGTTCGTTTTTCTCTACACAGGAGTATGGGGAAATGTCTTCAGGAGGCATACTGTATATATTAAAGAAAAGCTTGAATACTCTTGTATAGAGTTTCCTAACATTTCTTTTGTGTTTTTTTTCTTGCTTCATCTCTTCTTTCCCTCTTACAATCTATCAGGGAATTCCTGTGAGACGCCTGGTGCAGATATGCGCATGTGCATGGTATTTCCCAAAGAACAGCTTACAGGGGCGCACATGCGTGTGGGAATTCGTAATTGCGCATGGGCGCAAACTCTGTTGGCGCCAGATGGGCTATTTAAAGGGAGCTCATTCCCATATTCTTTGCTGACTGATCTTCATCTGTGCCCTGTGTCCTGGTTGATCCTGCATGTTCTCCCTGTAACTGACTTGGTGTGTTCTTGACCTGATACTGGATTCTGCTTCTGTCCTGTCGTTTATCCTTGACCTGGCTCCGTGCCCTACTCTGGCTCTGCTCATGAGTTGGTACCTTGCTGCCTTCCTGTTGAAGACCCTGGCTATTCCTGAGACCCTGCTTCTGCCTCTGATCCTGGCTTCCTGTACTACTCGTGTACTTTGGTTATCAACAGCAAAGCTGTTCATATTACATGCGCTTTGTATTTTACTGCTGGGTGAGTGATTTTCCACCTTATATTGAATAAATATTTGAAACCTATCACGCTATGAGGCCTTCTTCTTGACCCTTTTCCTTGCATGAGATACCTTTTGGCCCCAGAAGGAGTTTAATCATCAGAGCGATCAGGATGCCTAAGGCTGAGTGATCCTTTGAATCACCCACTGCGCTGTCTGGCAATTTATGGAAACAGTGGCCCTCTATCTTTGGTAAGAGTCAGTGTGATGTGGAGGTGGAGGATTGGGCTCTCCATTGCATTTTTCTTCTCACCTGGGTGGTGAATCCATTTTTTGATCAAACTCTGTCTGGCTCACTCTGGATTAAGGACTGTCTATTTAACCACTTGTCGACCGCCGCAAGTAGATATACTGCGGCGGTCAGCCCCTCACAGGCAAAGTGACATATATAAACGTCACTAGCCTGTGAGGCTCTGGGAAGCGAGCACGCGCCGCCGGAGGCGCGCTCCCGCTCCCGCGCGGTCACGGACCCCCCCCGCGCGTGTGACCGGTGGACCCGATGTCCGCCGGTCACTCTGCGATCGTCGGGGGAGAGGGAGAAAGTCAGGCAGCTTATGTAAACAAGCCGCCTGTCATTCTCCCCGTTGATCATTGTTCCTACACCTCAAGCCACAGCCAATCACAGTTAGAATCACGCCCCTAGGGACACACACATAACCCCTCCCTCTCAAATAAAGTTAACCCCTTCACTACCAGTGTCATTTTTACAGTAACAGTGCATAATTATAGCACTGATTACTGTAGTAATGTCACTGGTACCCCCAAAAGTGTCAAAAATGTCAGTCAAGGGTCCGATCTGTCCGCCGCAATGGCGCAGTCCCGCAAAAAAAATTGCAGATCACCGCCATTACTCATTAAAAAAAAACCACCAAAAATGACAAATCTTTCCCTTATTTAATAAACGCAATAACTTTTGCACAAGCCAATCAAAATACACTTATTGCAATTTTTTTACCAAAAATATGTAGCAGAAAAAAAATTGGCCAAAAATTAAAAACATTTTTGATTTTTACATTTTTTTGGGGGGGAATTTCATATAAAAAAACGTGAAAAATATTGTTATTTTTTCAAAATTTACGCTATTTTTTTGTTTATAGCGCAAAAAGTAAAAATCACACAGGTGATCAAATACCACCAAAAGAAAGCTCTGTTTGTGGGAAAAAAAGGACGTCAATTTAGTTTGGGTACAGCGTCGCACGACCGCGCAATTGTCAATTAAAGTCGCACAGTGCCGAATCGCAAAAAGTGGCCTGGACGTAAGACAGCAAAATCCTCCGGTGGTAAAGTGGTTAATCATCAGAGCGATCAGGATGCCTAAGGCTGAGTGATCCTTTGAATCACCCACTGCGCTGTCTGGCCATTTGTGGAAACAGTGGCCCTCTATCTTTGGTAAGAGTCAGTGTGTGGTGGAGGTGGAGGATCGGGCTCACCATTGCATGTTTCTTCTCACCTAGGTGGTGAATCCATTTTTTCATCAAACTCTGTCTGGCTCACTCTGGAATAAGGACTGTCTATTTAAACCGCTCTGCTTACATGTTTTTATATTATACTACTCGAGTGCTTGCCTGGCTGTCTGCTGCACCAGCTCTGTACACCACTGTATGTTCCAGCCTCCAGAGTCCTGACAAGTTGCCTATCCTGAACCATCAGCATAAGCGGAGTACCCCTTTAGTCTGGGCCATTTCTCTGCACACTATTGCTGTTCCTGCTCCTCTGGTTCGACAGCCTCCTTGGAGTCACATTCCCTGCTGCAGGTTCTGCAATCAACACCCACAGGCACTCATGTCCCTCCTGTCCCTTGGCATCCTCAGTGGGGCCTGGGCGGGAGATATAAGAGAGACTGACCTGGTCAATTCAGTCTCCTATCAGTTATGTGACACAATCTGTCCTTCCCCTCTCCCTGCATTTTCCCTTACTTTCTGCCAGGTAACCCCCCCCCCCTTTATTTCTCCCCTCCATCCCTCCCTGTCTGTCTTCTCTATCCTTCTCACTTTCTCCTTTTACTGCTTCCTCAAAGCTTCTGTTGCTGTTCAAACACTTTGCCTCTTCTCCCTTCCTCTCTTCTTTTTCCCCTCTTCTTTTAATTTTCTCCCTCTTTTTCTTTCTCTAATCTTCTTCCCCTTTTCTTATCCTTTTCAACCATTCTCCTCTCCTCTCTCTACTTCTCTTTTCTCTCCTTTCATCTTCTTTCCTCTTCTTTTTCTTTACTTCCCCATTTTTTCTCCTCTTACTTTCATCTGCTTCTCCTCTTCTCCATTCTCCTGTTGTCTTCTTCCTCTCCACTTTGTTTTTCTCCAGGCTTCATCCACCTATTTTCTCCTTTCTCTGCTCTTCTTCTTTCTCTCCTCTTCTCTTTTTTTATAGTCTTCTTCTTTTTATCTTTTTCCACTCTTCTTCTTCATCTCTTCTTTCTCCTTTCTTGTAATTTTTCTCCTTGTTTCCTTTCTTCCCTCTTTTTTTCTCCCCCTTCTCTCCCCTTCCTCTTCTTCTTCCCCCCTTTTCTTCTTGCGCTATTTTTTTACCTTTTCCCCTGTTCTTCTTCCTCTTTGTTTCTCTCTTGCCCCCCCCCACCACATCTTCCTTCTTTCTCTCCCTCTCTCTGTTTTTCCTCGTTTTACCTTTATTTACCCTCTTCTTTTTCCTTTCATCTTCTTCTTTCCCCACTTCCCTGTTTTCTTCTTTTTTCTCTCATTACCTTCATTTCCCCTCTATTTCTTCCTCTCCTCTTCTCCTTTCCCCCAATCTTTATCTCCATCTCTCTCCTTTCCCCAGTTTTTATATCCCTCTCTCTTCATCCTATTGTGTTCTTTCTTTCCTCTTCTTCTTCTTCTTCCTCTTTTTTCTCCCTGTTTTCCTCTTTTTCTTCCTCTCCTCCTCTTCGTTTACCCCTCGTCTTCTTCCTTTATTCTTCTGCTTTCTCGACTATTCTTCTTCTAATTTTCCTCTCAATTTGTTTTCCCCTCCCTTTTTTCTTTCTACCATCATCTTCTTCTTCACCACTCTCCTTTCTCTCTTCTTTTTCTTCATATTCTCCTTTTCCCTTCTTCTTTCCTCATTCTTTTGCTTTGCACACTTGTCGACTTTCACTGCCCTTTTTTTGTTTTGTTTTTTTCTGCACTCTACTTCTTTTTGACTTTTCCCTCTTCCTCTCCCATTCCTTTTTCTCCTGCTTGTTCCAATACTGTCTTTCCTCCCCTGTTTATCTCCTGTTCTCCTTCTCTCTCTCTCTGTTACCCAGTTGTCCCTTGCCCCCCTCTCCCAAATAAGTTTATAAGGGACCACCAACCTGGTGCTGTTTGTTTTTCATTCAAATACCATTATGGTGGTAATGCCTGAGCAGGATGGCCTGTTTCTGCAATACAAATTTGAAGTTATTTATTAGCCTTAGGGGTTGATGTTAGACAAAGAATCAAGGGTTATGGTTGAGCATAAGTCTAGGATTTAGTTGTTTAAGTGCAAGCTTTATTGATTATAAGGATTTAGTGTCCAGGTTTGGTTAATTTTTACAAAGCTTAGAGTGAAGCCTATCTTCAATTTTTGTCTTTAAAAAAAGGGTATTCCAACAGCAAATATATACCATGACATACAAAACAATGTGCACAGCATTGTGCAAAACAATTACCAGGGTCAGAATCTGAACCTGTGACCTACATAGTTAGTGAGGTCGAAAAAAGACATCAGTCCATCCAGTTCAACCTATGATGTGCGTGTGTGTTTGCTGTTAACCGTACATTGTATACCCCTGTATGTTGCGGTCTTTAAGGTGCCCATCTAATAGTTTTTTGAAGCTATCGATGCTCCCTGCTG
Source organism: Pelophylax lessonae (assembly GCF_965119305.1). NCBI lineage: Eukaryota > Metazoa > Chordata > Amphibia > Anura > Ranidae > Pelophylax > Pelophylax lessonae. Next base: position 21,861,487 of record NC_138774.1, read on the forward strand.
ATACCACTGCTTGTGGAAGAGAATTCCACCTCTGTGGTGTCTGATTGTAGTTCTTCTTGCCGTTCCTCCTGAAATGCTGGACAGCTCCCCATCTAATCTCTCTTTCAATATTTTTATTGTCTTTCAAAAGAATAAAGAATACAGGTTGACAACAATAGAGCCACAGCAAAATACAGTAACTTATCAAAGGATAAGGGTACCTCTCCTGGGAACATGGCCCAAACCAACCAGATAAACTCAGAATAACAAACATTATCCTGAGCCCATAACTGTAATAAAGAATGTAATACACACATCTCGGAATGGAAATTACATAAAAGGTAAAATCTATTTGGCATAAAGCCAAGGGCACTCAAATTTACCAATCGTGACCCCTAGAGCCAAGATCATCAAGAACAAAGAAGAAAAAAAGAGGTGGATGAAACAAAATAGAAAAGGAAAGAAATCAAGCCACAGGATTGGACCAGTCACGGAAGAGACAAACGACCCCCCCATAGACCCCTAGACAAGATTCAAATGAAAGATACTGATATCTAGCCCAAGGTTCCCAAGTGTTCCCAAACTTCTTAATCCTGTCCTGAAGGATACTAGTAAGGTTCTCATGTAGCATGATCCATGTATCTCTATCTGATCTCTTAGGATAATCTTGCCTTGACTCTTGTTTTTCATGAATCTTTGCTCCTGCCATGAACTTCCTGATTTAAGCCATGTCTCTGCATTTCGTGTTTGCCAGATTATTGTGCTCTCTCCAGCTGATATTTTGCTCCTTTGCATTCCTGCAACTATTATTATCTTCACTTGAACTGACCTTTGGCTTGTTCTCCGACTATGCTTCTGCTTGATCCCAATCTGCAACCTTTTGTTACCAACCTTTGGCCAAATATTGACTATGCTTTTGCTTGATCCCTTCCCACTATATCTGCTTCTCTACCCCAGCTTGCTCACCTCCTGGTGGGGTGATCCTAAGGACTGAGACCTGGTACTAACATGCAGCAAAACCCATTTCCACCATCAGGAGCTCTGGTGAAATACCAGTTAGTGCTTAGGTGAATCTACGTCATCTGCCAGGTTGACTTGCCTATATACTCATCCTGCTGGCCCGGTGGAAGCCTCTCTACTGCTATAGATAATGGTCCCTGAGCCTGACCCCTGACTGTGACAACAATGTACAAAACATTTATGTCATGTTTTATTAAAGTTGGTGATCATTAGGATTGAAAGTGAGGGGAATCCAACAATTTGAACTTTCACACAAAAAGGAAGAGGAACAGAGGAGACATCTTCCACTGGAGAAATTGGTTAACCTACCTAGCGGTATTCCCGAGCGTGACTCGGGGTTAGATTTTAGAGCCAAAAGCGGTAACCCCGAGCCACACTCGGGGTACCGCTAGGAAGATCGCTGGATCCTGGTAGAGGTTTTACTTACCTTTTCTCCGGGATCCAGCGAAGAATGCGGGCGGTATGCAGCGGCGGAGCTTCCTCCCGATCGTCTGCGAGCCCCGGCTTCCGTCTCCGGCAATGTGACGTTCGCAGGGGGGTGGAACCGGCGGCAAATTCAAATGTAAAACACACCAAACACACTTATACCATTCAAAATAAAAAAAATTCACATTACATTGCCCCCCAGTGCCCTTTCCTGCAGTTTTACTGTACTTTTTATGTATATGACTTTTAAAGTCCCACCAAATCCCCTCTTGTTCAAATTTTATGTATATATATGTATGTATATATATATATATATATATATATATATATATATATATATATATATGTATATATATATATATATGTATGTATATGTGTATATGTATATATATATATATATATATATATACACGTAATTCTTGTGAATGAGCAGCCCAGACCAACTGTATACATTATATATATATATATATATATATATATATATATATATATATATATATATATATATATATATGTATACAGTTGGTTTGGGCTGCTCATTCACAAAAATTACATGCAAAATAATGGTACCGCTTTCAGCATCTAAAATCCAAAAGAATCATACCGCCAGGGAGGTTAAAGAGATAACTGTATAGATTTCCATGACTTTTCAAGAGATTGCATCTCACTTCCTGTTGTGTCTACAAAGCAGGAAATGAAGATGCATTTCTTGAATGGGACACCAAAAAAATTACATGTTTTAACTATTCCCTACTCTCAAGGAGGTTAGGTGTTAAGGGTTAATTTTGCTTTTGCTGTTTGCCAAGTCAATTTAATTTCATGACTGCAGTGTATCTTTAACACCTTTGGCAACAGGTCTAAAAATATCCTTTACAGAATGCTTGCTGACCTATAATGCAGCAAAACTTTACCACTGTAGCAAAAAATACAGCAGTCAGTGTAAAAAATAGAGATGTGCTAACTGAAGCAACATACATTTCCATGTCAAGACATAAATACCAATGCCAGTTCAATGCTGAGCTTAAACAGTAAATAATAAATAAAATACTTGTCCATATCAGCAAAAATGGTGAGTTTTGGGTCAACGTGAAAGCCAAGGTCTCCTGCGATGTCGACTGGCATGAAAAATGTGTTGTCAAAACACAAAGGTTGGTTGCTGGTTTAAAGTAGATTTATGTACTTTTAATAATTGGCTCGGGATCGTCAATTTCCCCTGTATGCTGTAAAATCTCTGTGATGTCATGTGCAGTCGGGTAAGAGGTGAATGATGTTCACGGCACTCAGGTTTATTGATAAAATCCTGTTCTTTTTGTTTCCAGAAATATTATTTGGACTTTAAGGTCAAAAGTTTTTGGACACCCATCTATTACACCCATATGAGATATTTGAGCGGTGGTGGCCCATCTATTGGGGGCGCAGGGGCGCCGCCCCCCCCCCCATCCATGCGTCCGGCCCCCTAATCTACATGCAGGGCACTGGACGCATGGATTCCAATGTTTTTTTGTTTTTTTTTTAAGCACGTGATTAGAGCCAGAGGCTCTAATAGGCTTAAAAAAAGGGTGGGCTCGGAGCGCAGAGCACTGTGCCCTGAGCCCACCCAGTTGTGTGACAATAGCAAATGAATATTCGCTATTGTCATACGGATCCTCCTCCTGGCCAATCAGGAAGCGGGTCCTGAGACCAGTTTCCCGATTGGCCAAAAGGAGAAGCCATGCCATTGGCCAAGGAAGAGGAGGGAAGAGGAGACATAGGAGATTGAGGGGGAAGCCACCGCTGCTGCCTGCCTGCCCTCCACATGTCCAGATGAGTGAGACGGTGATGGGGGGGTATGGTGTGCGGGCTGGTGTGGTCCGGGGGGGGTATGGTGTGGTCCGTCTGACGAGCCCCCCCGGCCCACTGAGCACCATCTGCCACTGTATTTAAGTATCCCAGTCCCAAACTATAGTCATTAAAATGGAGTTGGCTCCCCCTTAACAACTATATCAGCCTTCATTCTTATGAGATGGGTTTTCCATATAATTTTGAAATGTGTCTGTGAGAAATTTGTGTATATTCAGTCAAAAACAAATGCAAGGTTGGTATTGAGCTTGGGTGAGACAACCTAGCTAACATTCAGCATTCAGATTTATCCCAAAGGTGTTCAAAGGAGCTGAGATCAAGGCTCTGTGTAGCCACTCCAGTTCCTCCACATCAAACCAGTAATTTCAAGACTTTAAGTTGAACAGGGGCACAGTCATGCTAAGATGTGAAAAGGACTTCCCCAAAATGTTGTTATATGGCAAGTGTAAAATCTAGTAGACAGAAATTATGGGTTTTAGGTGACCTAGGCCAAGTTCAACTTCCTATTTTGGATAGAATGGTCCTTTGTTGGGCTTTTATTGCAGCCACCAGTTGGTAGATTTCACCTCAATTCACCTCAATTCCTGCACTATTGACCACCAGGAGAAGGATGTGAGCTCCCCTGCTCCTTTTCCTTTCTAAAGAGCACACCTCATATTATTTTAGAGCATCTAATAGGGGTTTCCTAAAATGCATGGTAGAAAGAATGAACTTCAGAGATAGAAGGATGAATGTACAATTCTAAGGATGACTTTCTTACCTACCCCTCTACCCCTTTCCCTTCCCCCCCCCCTCCCCCTTTTCTCTCCCTGCCCCTTCTTGCCCACCTTACCCTTTCTTTTAAATGTGCTATTTCCTTTACCGAGGAATTTACTGGCCTTTTGACCTTTCTGTGATAATGACATGCTATTGCTACACTTAGACTGGATTAGTCTCCTTGAAGCTAGATTGCATTTTTCCGCTTTTCTTTTATTGTGTTGTATGTGATTATTATATGACAAGTTTAGATTATATGATTTACCTAGGCTAGAATGAACAGTGGACAATAGGCATGCCCAGCTATTCCTACGGTGCAGATTTACCAGTTATGCTGCTGCAGTTGAGAGCCTCAGTTTTATTTTCTTTTCGATTGGTTCTACATCCTCTGGGACTATACCTTCAACAGCTTATCTATGTTGGCCCATTGCAACATTGACACAATGGTTATGGCTTCAACAAGTAATTTTGTTGGCTTTTGTCTACCAGGTTCTTGTCAAATCACTGGCAGTAAAGAAAGGACTCCCTGAAGTCGCTCATTCATGTTGTCCTTATACTGGGTGTATGAATGACAACCTCAGGCTGGACTCCGACCAGGCCATTCCTCCAACGCGTTTCGCTCCTCCCCTTAGAACCTAGTCATAGGGATGAAGATCTCAGGCATGTGGGGAAGTATTTATCAATCATTGGTCGTCATTCACATTCGAAAAGGATTAGCAGGTGTGTATTGAAACAGTATATAAAAAATACTGAAAAAATGTTGGATGTAATTAAAAGTTGTGGGGTGATTAAACCCCCCGAGGCTGTGAATTTATAAGAATGAAAATGCAAAAAAATATAATGATGAAGTAAAAAATATGGATCCTAAACTGGAATTAAAACAAAGATGAATGATCAAAAAGTGCAAAAATACAAAGATGCAGAAAGGGTTCTTGTCAAATCCTATGTAACATGTACAGTATAGCCATCAATAAAGACGGAATTTAAATAAATTAAAATCTAAGCATGAGCCTTCTGCTGTCAAGGTTGTTAAAGAAGCAGTGAGTGCCCCCACCTACCACATCCTTAGCAACTAGTGACATCAATAAGACTGTAAGCTCCATGAGCAGGGCCCTCCTATTCCTTCTGTATTGAACTGTATTGTAATTGTACTGTCCACCTTTATATTGTAAAGGGCTGCGTAAACTGGTGGTGCTATATAAATCCTGTATTATAATGATAATAATAATAATAATAATAGTAAAAATAATAATAGTAATAATAATAGTAAAACATGACAACACTTCTCGTCCGTGAATGACAGCTGAATATAAACAAAAGGTGGGGTCTCCCGGTTGACATCATTAACTCAATATGGACATGACACTTCCGGTTCCGGCGCCGAATGCTGTGAACGCATCCCTCCTCGGCTCCCGCGGTCGGCCCAAATACCTGCATATAAAACCCCCACATCGCCTCGCCCATGTCGCCACTTGCCTCCCCGACCTCCGGGCACCTCATCGGCACCCATCGATCCGCAGTATGGACAAATTCCTGGAGAAAGGCGGCCCGCGCGCTCCGCCGCCTCCGCCGCAAATCGAGGCCCCGGCTTCGGCCTTTACCGCTGGAGCGGCGGATGCCGCTCAGATGGACACCCACGTCCCCCAGGCTTCCACAGTGCCCTCTCTGGGGGACCCTCAGTCGGACCGCATTGCTCAAACCGTGGTGGCTCTCCTGTCCCCCACCATATCCGCAGCAGTGCAATCTGCAGTTGCAGCTGGCATGCAGGAGATAAAGCACAAGCTCGCAGAGCATTCACACAGGCTGCAGGAAGTGGAATCCCGGGTAGCCAGTGTGGAAGAGGAGATCTACAGCTCACACAGTTTTGAGCAAACCCAGGACAAGACCAACCATTTTATATTATAAAAACTGGAGGACTTGGAAAACAGAGCGCGCAGAAGTAACCTCAGGTTTATAGGGATACCGGAATCGGTGCCGCCATCTGCCATTCCTGACCTATGCTCCAAGAGAATTCCAGAGGCACTGGGCCTACAAGGTATCTGCGTTGTTGAACGAGCCCACCGCATGGGGATTCATTCCTCTGACGGTGGGCTCACCGCGACCGATTATCGCCAAATATCTGAACTACGCCGATAAGTCAGCAATTCTTCAAAAGTTCAGGCAAGCCAAGTCTTTCCAGATCAACGGCACGAAAGTACTGATCTTTGCGGATTATTCGGTCAAAGTGGCCAGAAAGAGAAAAGCTTTCCAGACGGTATGCGCCAAGCTGCATCAAGCGCAGATCAAATTTACGCTGGCATACCCAGCTATCCTTCGACTGCGATCACCTTCAGGCGAGCAATTGCCCTTCCAGGACCCATCGGAAGCGGATTCTTTCATCACCTCTCTCAATAAAGATGGCTCTGGTTCCATGGACACCAGGCTTTCCCCGGTCCAGCGATCTCTGGTCCCAAGGAGTCCTCGTAAAGAGTCGCCCAAACGACAGAAATACTCTGAGGCGGTCAGCGGCCGCTCTCATCACCATCGCTGATGTACCAAAGCTATGGAACATCCTACTCTCCTCTTACCGAGGTGCTGCGTTGAAACGTGAAGTATTATTCTCTACGTACTTTTTAAGTTAGCACTTTGGTCTATCTGTGAGGCTAGGCCTCAGACATGTGGTTTAGTGCACTGTTGCGCTATTGCGCTTTTTTTTTTTACCAGTAGTTCTGTGACCGCTGGTTGTGTTTATAGGTCGGTTCTTATATTTTTTGTGTGTTCTGGCATTGACAATGCTGGCGCTGTGGAGGACTCGGGCTATTTCGTCCTGGGCCTTGGATAACCACTAGTTTCCCTGCGCCCTCGGGGTGATGTGGGCCGAGGTGTTTTTAGACCTGTTTTGGGTCTGTACCAAGGACCTTGCCGTCTTCCACAGTTGCAGCATCCGGAAAAAAGTGGAGTTCACAATGTTTTTCCCGATTTCTTTTGTATGTTTTGTTGTTTTGGTCACTCCCCTCCCTACCCTGGGTTGTTACCCCCCTTCACTTCTAACTAACTCCAAGGTTGGAGCCAGATCCTTCAGGCTCCTAGTATCATACATGCTCCTGCTACTTACAGCACCCATATACCTGACATTACATTGGTATGTCCTGCCTATACCTCTTGCACCACACCCAAACCACCCTGACCCTCCATGAAAGTCATCTCATGGAATGTCAGGGGTTTACGTTCCCCCTTTAAACGGATGAAGGTCCTTAGACACCTCAAATGACTTAAGGCGGATATTGCACTGATTCAGGAGTCCCACCTACCCCTAATAGACTTCCCCCGTATGAAAAAAATGTGGGTGGGCACGGTATACGGATCGGCGGCGGTAGGCAGAAAAGCTGGCGTCCTAATTTTAATTCACAAAAATCTGGCATGCGAACTTCTGTCCCTAGTTACGGACGATAGCGGTCGCTATGTCTCGGCACATTTGAAGCTGAACAATAGGGAAGTATTGCTGACTAACGTTTATGCCCCCAATGTACCCGATCAAACATTTTTTAGGGCCCTATCGAACCATCTGCTTAAATTCCCCCACGTTCCGCACCTAATTGGCGGCGATTTTAACTTGCTTATGGACCCTACCATGGATAGATCCACGGTGAAATCTAAGACCCATCAAACTAATACCCCAACCCTGAATCCGTTAGTAAATATCGTAGACTCCCTCCAGTTGACGGATGTGTGGCGACTTCATCACCCCACCGACAGAGAGTACACATTCTACTCCCACCCCCATAACGTGTTCACTAGAATAGATTATTTTTTCTCCTCCACTTCTGCCACACATAGGATCGAAGACCCTGAAATACATGACATCGTCATTTCTGATCACGCCCCTATTTCAATTACACTAGATCCCCCGGATAAAAACGCGGACTCCCACCTGTGGAGATTCCCGAGCTATTTACACAACAACGCAGACTTCCAGGCCTTCCTGGCCCGGGCCTGGAATGAATATTCGGCAGATAATGTATCCCATATCTCCCAGCCAAATCTGTTTTGGGAGGCTGGCAAAGCCTTCCTTCGCGGACGAATCATTTCCTACGCTTCCGCCTATCGGAAGAACGCCTCGGCGAGTTTCATCCGAGCTAGTGAGCGCCTTCGATTAGCCCAAAGTACATTGCTGTCCTCTGACTCCCCCCCACACAGACAGGCATGGGTCCTTGCTAAACAAGCCTTTGATTCCTGGGCTGATAAATTGGAATCTATTAAGAGAGCGCACTTCACGGCCACTATGCACAACTTTGGGAACAAGGCGGGCAAACTACTAGCGCGGCTATGCAGGGCCCCTTACAAACCCACACATATAGCCTCCCTCCGGCGCGCTTTGGGCTTGGTGGAGTCCACTCCCGCGGGAGTGCAGTCCATCATGCGCGACTTTTATAAGTCTCTCTATTCCCCAGACCCTTATGATGCCACTCAGGCAGATTTTTTTCTCAACAGCGTAGTGCTCCCCAAGATATCTCCGACCCAGTTGGAGGCCTTAAACGCCCCGGTTACACTTTCAGAAGTACAGGATACCATAAAGCATCTTGCCCCTAACAAAGCCCCCGGCCCAGACGGCTTTACAGGAGAATTCTACAAGAGTGCCCTAGAGACATTGGGACCTACCCTGCTGGAGGTCTACTCAGCCGTTTGGTCTGGAGGCCCATATCCCCCTACAGGTAATCAGGCCATAATAAAGCTCTTGGCGAAAAAAGGTAAAGATCCCTTGGAACCTGGCTCATATAGGCCGATTTCGCTTTTAAATTTGGATGTCAAAATCCTCTCCAAAATACTTGCGTCCAGGCTTGCCCTGATTATGCCTTCATTGATTCACCCGGCGCAATCCGGTTTTACCAAGGGCAGATCAGCTGCATCGAACCTACGCAAGGTCCTTTTGGCCCTGTACCATGCTAGGGTGTACTCGGAGAAAGATCTGGCGATCATCACCTTGGACGCGGAGAAGGCCTTTGACAACATGAATTTCGCATGGCTTTCCGAGGTTATGTCCTCTTTTGGTTTCTCGGGACCTTTTACGCACGTTGTCAAGGCGATGTACACCTCTCCCGCGGCCAGACTCTGGGTGGCCGGTTCTCTCACCGATGAATTTAGTCTCTTCAAGGGAACGAGACAGGGATGCCCCCTGTCCCCACTACTCTTTAACCTGGCTCTGGAACCTCTATCCAGATACCTGTTGAAGACCGCGCCACTTCACGGTATCCTAATAGGTAACCATGAACTTCGTTTATCGCTTTTCGCGGATGATGTTCTAATTTTCAATCAAAACCCCTCCTCAGACATGCACACCATTATCTCCATATTTGATAGGTTCAAACTCTGCTCTGGCCTGCGGATTAATTATGCAAAGAGCGAGATACTTCCCTTAGGTACCAGACACAAACCAACTTGGGCCTCCTCTGCCCCTTTCACCCTGGCCACCTCTCACATTACGTACTTGGGTATTAAGATAGGCAAAATCCCGTCTTCAATTTACTCCTTAAATTACCCTCCGCTGTTTCAGAAACTCAAACAGGAATTGGATAGTTGGATGGATCTGCCTCTCTCGCTCCTGGGTAGATGTCATTTGGTCAAAATGGTCAGCTTTGCCCGACTTTTATATCCATTGCAAACGATTCCCCTGTTAATCAAGCATAAAGACACCAAAACAATTAACAAGGCTATCTCCTGGTTTGTCTGGCAGGGCAGGCGACCACGCATCTCTTTCAATAAAATTTGTCTTCCCAGGAGCGAGGGGGGCGCTAGTCTGCCTGACGTTCGAATGTACAACCTTTCATGCCTTCTTAGAATATCCTTAGATTGGCTCTCGCAGTCATCCTGCTATTCAAACTATGACCTGGAAACGCAAATGTCTGCTCCCTTCTCGCTGGCGGCGTTACTACACGCCAAATGGAAAAGTATGCCACCTAGGCTTCAACACAATGTACTTCTGAGAGACACGGTGATTGCCTGGAGAGAGACTAGAAAGCGTTTAAAGCTTCCACTTTCCATATCCAAATACTTACCCATTAAGGGAAACCCTGCCTTCCTCCCGGGACTACATTCACGTACTTTTGACATCTGGCATCGTAAAGGCCTCCAAAACTTTTCGGATCTCTGTGACCCTGTATCAGGAAAGCCAAGGTCTATAAGTGATATCTTGGGAACTTACCAGCTACCGGCCTCACATACCTTCTCTGTTATACAATGCCTCAGTTTTCTTCAGTCAACAGAGGCCCAAACAAAGGCTTTCTTGACCCTCTACTGGACCCTTTACTGACGGCGGGGAAATACTGTATCTCTGATATCTACAAACCGTTTCAAAAGCTCACATCTTTCCACCATGCTAGTTCCTTGGCGGCTAATTGGGCGAAAGACTTTCCTATTGAGGACATAGTCGCCAAACTTTTTCAGGGATACAACAGAACTTTGCGCTTAACCCCTAATGAAACCTGGAGAGAAACACAGCTCAAAATATTGCATAGGGCTTATATTCCATTCACTTGCAACAAAGACGATCCTTCTACCAGCCTCTGTCCCTATTGCAAGGCCGTCAGGCCGAACCTACTCCATAGGTTCTGGTCGTGCTCGTTCATATCCACGTTTTGGGATCAAGTACTTTTATTCATTAAAAAGATCACCCTCCTTCAATTGCCCAAGGATCCTCTTCTACTAATATTTGCACATTGGGACAAACAGCTCCAGATTTGGTCTAGCCGCCCGCCACCATACCCGCGGGTATGGACTCTTACGTGTTTGCTGATAGCCCGCAGAGTAATACTGGCCAACTGGATAACGACAGTAGTTCCTTCCGTCTCGCAGATACATAAGGAACTGCTATTCCTTATGACCAAGGATCGACTTAATACGGACTTTCATCTTCCATCATCCGCTGACCGCTATTTACACACTTGACTTTATGGATTCACTACCCCAAGATATCCCTACTACTCTGCAAGAAGATACGTTCTCATACCATCTCCCGGGGTAGAACTCGGGTGCAATGGTTTTGGAGTTAGCCCCCCCCCTTTTTTTCATAGTCTGCCCCCATTCACTTGTTCTTTGCTTTTTCACCTCCCCCCCCCCTCTATATTTGTTTAGTCAGTTATGATAAATGCACAAGATCCATCCAACTAGGGTTCTAGTATGTTTGATGATTGTATCTTGTTTACTGCAAAATATCCCTACTTTAGAGTCAGCTACGAGCCTCTGCTCTTGCTCGGCCTCTGACTCCCATAAAATGTAAAATGTGTTGTTCAATGTTGTACTTGCATTTTCCATGTACCGTATCATTGCTTTAATAAAGTTTTTTTCAAAAAAAAAAAAAGAATATGGACATGACCATGTCCTGTAGGCTCCTTCAGCCACCAGGTCAGGCTTTTCCTGAGACTATTTCCATTTTTAATGACCATTTTTATCTTGAATATATGCTTGCTAAGGCTCATCACATGCTTTCTAGTTTTTACTCGAAGTAGGACTTCTGGATACAAGATCTCAGAAGCATTACCCTCACTTGCATCTAGCCTCACTTACGAGGGCAAAAACCCTATTCAACATGTTTTTTTGCTATAAGCCACTGTCGTGCCAAGCACTCTCCTATGTTTATTTGATTCACTACTAACATCTGCGCTTGTTGGTTGCACCATCCTAATCATGTCATAATTTACTGATTTCTAACCTTGAAAAAAATATTCTGTTACACTTCCTAATTGCTACTTAATTGCTCTTGCTCTTATTGGCATTTTTGATACATGTCAATTTTTTTCTTTCTGAATCTGTTCTATAAAGATTGAAAGTAAACAAAATGGGCTGCTTTTATGAACAGAGGAACTGGAACGGTAACCTTAGAATATAGAAGCAATATTTGAGTTTGGTGTTATATCCAACACGTTTCAGGGACAACACATTGCCCCTTCATCAGGGCTTAACATTTATACTATCCATTGGTATGGACTCAAAAAAATTATTTAAATTTTGTATTTCAAGCACTGATGAAGGGGATAATGGGTGGTCCCTAAAACATGTTGGCTTTAGCAACAAAACAAATTGGCCTAAAATGTTAAAATTCTGATTTTTTTATTTTTTTTTGTTGGGAATGTTATATAGCAGAATGTGAAAAATATTTTTTTTTTTTCAGAATTGTCGCTATTTGTTTATAGCGCAAAAAATAAAAATTGCACAGGTGATCAAATACCACCAAAAGAAAGCTCTATAGGTGAGAAAACAAAGGACATCAATTTTATTTAGGTACAGCGTAGCGCGACCGCGCAATTGTCCATTAAAGTAACGCAGTGCTGAATCACAAAATATGGCCTGATCATTAAGGGGGGCAAATCCTTCCGGTCCTGAAGTGGTTAAAGCATCCAAAAAAAGCATACCCATAGACTGATTAATGAGTCTGAAGTCCAATCGGTGTGCCTGACTATGGGGCACTTATATATTATATATAATATTATTATAATATATATTAATATATATATATATATATATATATAATAATATTAATATATACCGTATTTTCTGGCGTATAAGACGACTGGGCGTATAAGACGACCCCCCTAATTTTCAAGTTAAAACATAGGTTTTGGGCTATACTCGCCGTATAAGACTACCCCTCTTCCGAAGCAAGGCAACACCAATGAAAAACATGAGATTTCTCATAGATCTCCAAGGTACCCTAGTACTGTAATACATGTAATCTCTCATAATATCTCCAAGGTACCCTAAGTATAAGTTTTACCAGTAGATGTAATCTCAAGACGCTGGCTGTGTGGGAATCCTGTACCGGTATATAGTATGTACCATAGCTTCGGCTGCATACAGTATACCGCGCTGAGCCAATCACCGTGAGCGATGTATTCTATTATTGAAAGCAAAGCCTGCCCGGATTGGCAGAGTCAGAGAGGCGGGCTGATGTTACTCCACAAATCCGAGCAGGCTTTGCATTCAATAATAGAATACATCGCTCTCCCTGATTGGTTCAGCACGGTACACTGTATGTAGCCGAAGCTACGGTACATACGGTATACCGGTACAGGATTCCCACACAGCCAGGGTCTTGAGAGATTACATCTACCGGTAATACTTATACTTAGGTTACCTTGGAGATATTATACTCGGCGTATAAGACGACCCCCCATTTTTGGGGGATTTTTTTGAATATATATATATATATATATATATATATATAGTAATATTATCATATTATATAGGAAATAAGCCTGGGCATTTACGTAGTGACTGCTACGGGGGGGGGGGGGGGGGGCTGTAGCGCTACACTCTAATCAATTCCGCTTTTGTTTTCTTTGCTTACATTAAAACTGAATTTTTACTGTGACACACTCTGCATGACTATTTTACTACTTAAAAAAGAAATAAAAGCAGTATTAATAATATTAAAATAATAAATGTTAGAAGATAATACATAAAAGATTGTCATGTTTTAATCCCAATAAAAAACAGTGATTTTGATAGTAATAATAAAAAATAAAAATCTCTCCATTTCCATTGTGAATCAATCGAAACAAAAAATCATAGACAAACTAAAACGACTGACAGCAGCTCAATGTTTTGCTTTGACAGAAATATATAATTGTTTAAAAGATAGAATAAACAGACTGGAACATGAGTGGGTATATTGTATCCTAGGATGCTATGCTACATCCTCACACTATCAACTGTATAAAGTAGAGCTAGACATGTGCGGTTTGTTTCGTTCCGAATTGAAATTCGGCCGAATTTTTGGTTATTCGGAAATTCGGATGTATCCGAATTTCCGGAATTACAATAGTAACAAATTTAAACAAATCTTAAAAATAACTTGGAATTCGAATAGCATTCAAATCAAATTTGAAAAGGTTTCCACATCGAATTTGAATAGTTTTCAAATTCGAACAGTTTTCTAATCAAATTTGAATTTCAAAGAGAATAAAATAGAATAAAGGAATGGACTACAATAGAATAGAAAATAAAGGAATAGAATATAATAGAGTAAAACAGAACAGAATACAAAATTAAAAAAAAAAAAAATAGAAAAAATAGAATAAAAAAATAGAATAGAAAAAAAAGGTATAGAATAGAAAATAAAAGAACAGAGTAAAACAGAACAAAATAGAATATAAAATAAAAGAACAGAAATAAATAGAATATAAAATAAAGGAATATAATTGAATATAATAGAACAGAATAACAAAATAGAATAGAATGGAATAAAATAGAAGGAATATAACTATCTTCCGAAATTCAAATTTCGAATAGAATAAACTTGAATTTGAATAGAATAGAAAAGAACAGAATACAATAAACAATAGAAAAGAATATAAAAAAGACACCCCCTTTGACAAAGTCAGAATGACGAAACGTTAGGGCGTGGCTACACGGCAGATCGGAGAAGTGAACGGGTGAAGCGGTGGCGGTTCCTCCATGTCTGGCACACTAGCGCGGAGTCGGTGAGGACGTGGGGAACACCCCACCCCCATATTTTACATGCGCTGTTGATTTTGGATTATGTGTGTGCAACTACTATGTTTTAACAATAAAATTTGGAGTTTTAAAACTCTATTGCACTAGTGGATTCCCCCTTTGTTTTTCCCTATGTACATGCGAGAGGAGATATCATTTAAGGAGGACCCCTACACTTAACGGTGTTTTGTCATTGGCTTGTAGCCCTGACCGTGCAAATGGGGGGCATCTAGTTGGGGTGAAATACCAACTGATGGGAGAGGGATCACAAAGGTGGGGGATTTAAGTGGTGTCCAACATTCAGCACGGAGCTCTTTTCTTCACACCTGTCACTACTTTAGCACATTTGATGAATGGACTTTATGTGATTTATTTTGTGCACAATTCCACCTTATATGTGTTTATTTTTTATGATTACTTGTTGCAATATTGTATTTTTTTTGCACATATTTATTTGAACACTTACTTCTTTGAAGTGTTTTTGTGCAGCTTGTGGGAGTTTATTTTCCACACTTTTTTATATTGATTTTGTGGTTTAAGCTGCAGCATATGTATTTATACATAATTTAATATTGAAAAAAAAAATATTTTTTTTAATTTAAAAACATTTTTTATTATTATTTATTTATTTATTTATTTATTTATGTATTATTATTTATTATTATTTATTTTATTATTTATTTATTTATTTTATTAATAAAAAAATATTTTTTAATTTTAAAAAAAATATTAAAAAATAAAATGTAATATTGAATATTTATTTGATCTACACACTGGTATCACATTTATATTTTGTGTGATCTAGCGTGAGAGCTATCCTATTATCAACAGAAAAGAATAGCATAGAAAGAATATAACGATGTGACCATTTTACGAAATTCAAAATTCAAATTTCCAATAGAATTAATTTGAATTTTGAATAGAATAAAATATAATAGAAAAGAATAGGTTGAACTGGATGGACTGGTGTCTTTTTTCAACCTCACTAACTATGTAACTATGTAAGAATAGAATAGAAAATAAAAGAATAGAATAGAAAAACAATAGAATAGAATGGAATAGAAAGAATATAACTATCTTCCAAAATTTGAATTTTGAATAGAATTTATTCGATTTCGAATGGCATTTGATTCAAATGCAATTTGAATGGAATTTGATTCAAATTTGAATGGAATTCAAATTGAATTCAAAAGATCTAAATCTGATACAATTAAACAAATATCAAAAATGAATTAAACAAATAAAACATATTTAACTAAAGGAAATTTATGTGAATAATGAATCAAATAGAAACTAAACGAAACAAATATTTTCATTCTGCACAAGTAGTACCAAAGGCAACTTTTTTTTTATTTTTTTTTTCATTTTGGATAAAGTAAGAGAGGGTTATTACCCCTGTCAGGTTTTTTTTTTTGGCTATCTCCGTCCATTGGGGATATCTCTCTTTACTTTTTCTTATCCCATTGCATTGCATGGCAATCCCTAAAAAGTGAGGCAATCCCTGGCTGTCACCAGGACTAGTGTAGAGTCTACAAACTATGGTATACAGTATATATATTTTAAAACTGATCTCATTTTCCGAGGCCCTTAAAATTCAGGACTGTACAAATACTCCTAAATTACTCCTTTTTGGAAAGTAAACAATAGAAGGTAAGAGGCATGGTGAGTTTTTTGCAGTTATAATTTTTTGTCTCTTTTTTAAATAAAGAAATGAAATATAAATCGTTTTATTTTTCCCCCCACAATTTTTTTTACATATTGTGCAGCACAGCCTCATCATATGACTGGTGCACTGACTGGTGACAGTATGTTAAAAATTATGATAATAATAATCATAATAATAGTAATAATAAAAATAATACTAAAATATTTTATTAAATTGTTTTAACATTTTCTTTTTATTTTCTTTTTTTATTTTTTTACTATCTTTTTTTTTTTTTAAATACTTTTATCAGCGTAGTTCAGTGTCACCATAGTGACATAGTGCCCCTTTTTTCTTTTTTTTTCTTTTACACTTTGAACACTGTAAGAGCAATGATTTGAACTGTCATGGCATTCATAACAGCTGTGATTACTATTGTGCCGCCTTGCCATGTTACATGTACTGTGGCCAGGTGGCAACCAGTAAAGACAATGTGATGAGTATGGTTTTCACAGAGCGCTGAGTCAGGTTTTCTCCTCCATCATCAGTACCTGACCTCCCAAATGTTTTTTTAAGAAGTACAAGTCCTGTGGACTGTTTGAGTGGCAGAGGTGTCCATGTTGGTATGTTTCAATGTTTAGGAATCCTTAACATTAAGAGAAAATCTCACAAAAGTAAGTACACCCCTCAAATTTTTGTAAATATTGTATTGTATCTTTTCATGTGACAACATTGAAGAAATGACACTTTGCTACAATGTAAAGTAGTGAGTGTACAGCTTGTATAACAGTGTAAATTTGCTGTCCCCTCAAAATAACTCAACACAGCCATTAATGTCTAAACTGCTGGCAACAAAAGTGAGTAAACCACCAAGTGAAAATGCCCAAATTTGGCCCAATCAACCATTTTCCCTCTCCGCTGTCATGTGACTCATTAGTGTTACAAGGTCTCAGGTGTGAATGGGCAGGTGTTGTAAATTTGGTGTTATCGCTCTCACTCTCTCATACTGGTCACTGGAAAATCAACATGACACTTCATGGCAAAGAACTCCCTGAGGATCTGAAAAAAAGAATTGTTGCTCTACATAAAGATGGCCTATGCTATAAGAAGATTGCCAAGACTCTGAAACTGAGCTGCAGCTAGGTGGCCAAGATCATTTAGTGGTTTAACTGGACAGGTTCCACTCAGAACAGGCCTCGTCATGGTCGACCAAAGAAATTGAGTGCACATGCTCAGCGTCATATCCAGAGGTTGTCTTTGGGAAATAGACGTATGATTGCTGCCAGCATTGCTGCAGAGGTTGAAGGGGTGGGGGGTCAGCCTGTCAGTGCTCAGACCATACGCCACACACTGCATCAAATTGGTCTGCATGGCCAACGTCCCAGAAGGAAGCCTCTTCTAAAGATGATGCACAAGACAGCCCACAAACAGTTTGCTGAAGACAAGCAGACTAAGGACATGGATTACTGGAACCATGTCCTGTGGTCTGACGAGACCAAGATAAACGTATTTGATTTAGATGGCGTCAAGCGTGTGTCGCGGCAACCAGGTAAAGAGTACAAAGACAAGTGTGTCTTGCCTACAGTCAAGCATGGTGGTGGGAGTGTCATGGTCTGGGGCTGCATGAGTGCTGCCAGCACTGGGGAGCTACAGTTCATTGAGGGAACCATGAATGCCAACATGTACTGTGACATACTGAAGCAGAGCATGATTCCCTCCCTTCGGAGACTGGGCCGCAGGGCAGTATTCCAACATGATAACAACCCCAAACACACCTCCAAGACAACCACTGCCTTGCTAAAGAAGCTGAGGGTAAAGATTATGGACTGGGCAAGCATGTCTCCAGACCTAAACCCTATTAAGCATCTGTGGGGCATCCACAAACAGAAGGTGGAGGAGCGCAAGGTCTCTAACATCCACCAACTCCGTAATGTCACCATGGAGGAGTGGAAGAGGACTCCAGTGTCAACCTGTGAAGCTCTGGTGAACTCCATGCCCAAGAGGGTTAAGGCAGTGCTGGAAAATAATGGTGGCCACACAAAATATTTACACTTTGGGCCCAATTTGGACATTTTCACTTAGCAGGGGGAATTACTTTTGTTGCCAGCGGTTTTGACATTAATGGCTGTGTGTTGAGTTATTTTGAGGGGACCGCAAATTTACACTGTTATACAAGCTATACACGCACTACTTTACATTGTAGCAAAGTGTAATTTCTTCAGTGTTGTCACATGAAAAGAATAAAATATTTACTAAAATGTGAGGGGTGTACTCACTTTTGTGAGATACTGTAATTGCTTTTCCAACAACCCTCCTTTATAAATCACCCTCCTGAATTCCCCCATGAAGACCTAGGACCGTGTTCCCTGAGGCATTGAGAGTGACCTACCCTTCACCCTGCATGGAGACAGATTTTCTCCACATGTGTACTCGTAAGGTTGCATCTACTATATCAGGGTTTCTTAACCTTTTTCCAGTTGGGGCACCCTTGAAAAGTATTTTCAGTCTTGAGGCACCCCCGTCCAAGGCTTGGTTCGCGCTCGTTTCTGACACACAGACAAATGTTCTGCTCTTTAGAGGTGCCATTAAAGCGGAGTTCCGGGCACAGAAGTCATTTTTTACTAAACATACCCCTGGGACAGTCAGGGCTAGCACATTCCACAATGGCTAGCCTCTGATCTGTCCCGGTTCGCACTTACCTTTTAGAAGAAATACTTACTTAGAAAATTTCTTCCACAGCGTTTCCATCTCTCTTGTGGGCAGCTGAAGCCGGCGCGGTCCTCTTCTGCGTCTTCTTCCGCGTCTTCTTCTCCTAGAATGCGTCGCACCGGCCCCTCTCGTCACTTCCGGCGCGGCGCCGCATTCCTAAACAGCTTCTGGGCATGCCCAGAAGCTGTTTAGCAGGGGAATGCGGCGTCGCCCGGAAGTGACGAGCGGGGCCGGTGCGGCGCATTGATTCCTGGGAGTGATGACGTTTAGCTCCCAGGAATCATCGCAGCGCAGGAAGTGACGGGTGAGCCGCGGCTCCGAGGGAGGAAGCAGTCAGAGGTGAGTATTTACAATCTTCAATAAAAAGGTGAGTAAATAAAAATAACTATCCAATTCCTTTTCAGGTCAGGTCTACCTAGCGGAGGGGCACAAAAAAAAATCGTTTTTGTGCCCGGAACTCCGCTTTAACTCTTAATGGTACCCAACAGATTGGCAAACATAGGGTGCTTTTGGTGTGGCCCAATTTGAAAAAAAGGGACGGGGACTTCTCTCCCTGTCCATTGAAATGAATGGGCTTCCCTACACGCAGCACGCAACCACATGTAATGTTCCGGTACCTTTGGTACCCTAAATTACACTTTCCACAAGTGTATGCGCCCTACCATTTACTTTTGGAAAGGTGCGCATACACCTTTAAGACTGGAGCTGTCATCACTCAGCGCCGGACTAGATGGCTATTTAAGGCGTCGGCTCTCACTCACATGTGTTCGTTCAAACACCCTTATCTGGATGCTAACCTTGCTTGAAGCTTCCATGCTTGCAAGCTTACTTCGCTGACGGAACCTCGCTGCGCTGATCCCTGTATCCCGCTACTGGATCATCCGCCTCTCCTGAACCACCCTTCGGCTGTATCGCTAATAGTGCTAAGTACCCCGCAGGGGAATTTTCTATAAACTTATACTAAGCTTACACTATCTAGCTATCATACAACATTGTTAAACCTTCCTGCATCCATCTGCTACTCTCTCACCTTCAAGTGTCTATCACCTACCACCTCCACTCAACCTATCCCTCAAACCTTCATCATTGTGTTACCACATATATAAAGTCACTCTAGGAACCAGCTTGCTAATTGTGTGTATTTATTGGCTGAAATAAGACCTTCCACACATGATGAGTCATTGAGGTTGGGAATGGTATCTCAGCATATCTCTTACATGACAACTGACGTGGAACTATTTCTGCAGCTGAAAATCCACACCATATAAGAAACGCAGGAGCGTTACACCACGCAGATGTGAACCAAGGGCTTGTTCACATGTCAGGTTGAGCTGTTTTTACCACCCCAACTTCTCCCCCTTTAGCTGCAGAGGCAGCAGCTGATGGGGTACACATGCTGTGACTTCAGCTAGAGCTATACCTAGGGTGAAAAGGGCTGCACTGCAACCACCCAGCAACTGTGTGCATTGCATGGGTGCGGTGTGGTAATGCTGCATTTATGGGCTTAAAACAGGTGGTAAGGAATCAACATATTGCCTCTTTACCACCTGGTAAATGCCTCTGAAGAGCGGTCTGATCATGGATTGCTTCTCAGAGGAGCATCAGTCCTTGGCGCTATCCCGAACAAGCCCTACAAAAGCAGTTCTGATGGCACACACACAGACACATGCACACACACACACACAAAGATATGTATGCACACACACCTACACACACACGCGCACACACACACACATGTACACACATACATGCATACATACACAGACACAGACACATGTATAAAGCTCTTTAAAACATTGTAGCACAGTACCTTTCTTTTTTAGCTGTGTACTGCACTGTAGGGGGAAGCAGAGAGCACAGCACACTCCTCTTCTCTTTACTTTCACTTTTGAGGCTGACGGAGCTGACTCACAGTGCCGATGTACAATTCGGCAGGGGATCGGGAGATCAGGCTCATCTGACAGCCCTTCTCTCCCATGATCTCCCTGCTTACCTGAGGATCTCTGGCGGCACACCAGTGTTCCGTGGCACACTGGTTGAGAAAGGCTGTACTATATCACTTGGTTAGTTGCAACCTTCCCAATTGTAACTTGTTTTCTTTCTTGCCTATTCTCACCTTATACACTTCCTACTAATATACATATACTACACTATAAGGGTTCTCCCAACTCTTGTTTTTTGTTTTTTTTTTCATGGATGCTTTGGAGCTTGACTTCCCTGTTTGTTTTGGGAACCACCACCCCATGAGCATTGACCTCCAAAATGTTCCTATTCCTCAGACATCCTTCACAATCTTGCAGAGATCCTCTCCAGCAGGGTGGAGGATATTTTAGTGTCAAATCAGAACCAACTCCATAGTAATGGCCAAGGTTTTTGAATGGCTTGTCCAACAAGCTCATATAGGTACACACCTCCCAACTTTCTGAAATGGGAATGAGGGACACTTATTAGCAAAAGTATGTAGGCATAGGACACATCCCCTGCCATGCCCCCTTAAAGAAGAATTGTACAAAAAAAAAAAAAATGTTTGGTTAAACCCACAAGTGCTTTTTTACCACTACTATTCCGTTATATTGGCTTCTGAAGTTTACAAATGCAGCAATTTAGAAGTTGGATGAAAGGTTTAGCACTGGGAAACATTTTTAGATAGATAAATATTGCATCTTTTATACAGCTATACAGTGGAAGCTGGTGCTCCATGGGCCGGGGGGGGCAGCAGATGGACCACACCATACCCCCCCAGACCACACCAGCCTGCACACCTAACCCCCACCCCCCCCCCCCGGTCGCTGGCTCACTCACCCTGGGCAGGCAGCGGCAGAGGCGGCGGCCTCTTCTCCGTCAGTCTCCTGCGTCTCCTCCCTCCTCCTCCATGGCCAATGGCATGGCTTCTCCTTTCGGCCAATCGGGAAACGGGTCTCTGGAGTTCATTCTTTCTACCATCCATTTTAAGAAACCCCTATTAGATGCTCTAAAGTCATATGAGGTGTGCTCTTTAGAAAGTGAATGGACCATTCTATCCAAAATAGGAAGTTGAACTTGGCCTAGGTCACCTAAAACCCATAATTTCTGTCTACTAGATTTTACACTTGCCATATAACAACATTTTGGGGAAGTCCTTTTCACATCTTAGCATGACTGTGCCCCTGTGCTCCTTAAAGATTTGATATGACTGGTTTGATGTGGAGGAACTGGAGTGGCTACACAGAGCCCTGATCTCAGCTCTTTTGAACACCTTTGGGATAAATCTGAATGCTGGATGTTAGCTAGGTCGTCTCATACAAGCTCAATCCCAACCTTGCATTTGTTTTTGACTGAATATACAAAAATTTCTCACAGACACATTTTAAAATTATATGGAAAAACCTTCCCATAAGAATGAAGGCTGATATAGTTGCAAAGGGGGAGCCAACTTCATTTTAATGACTATGGTTTGGGACTGGGATTCTCAAATACAGTGGTGGCTGGTGCTTCATGGGCCGGGGGGCAGCAGGCAGACCACACCATACACCCCCCCCCCCGCACCACACCAGCCCGCACACCATAACCCCCCCCCCCCCCCATCGCCAGCTCACTCACCCTGGACATGTGGAGGGCAGGCAGGCAGCAGCAGCAGCAACTTCCCCCTCAATCTCCTGCGGCTCCTGTCTCCTCCCTCCTCCTTGGCCAATGGCATGGCTTCTTCTTTTGGCCAATTGGGAAACGGGTCTCCTGATTGGCCAGGAGGAGGATCCATGTGACAATAGCGAATATTCATACGCTATTGTCACACAACTGGGTGGGCTCAGGGCACAGTGCTCTGTGCCTGAGCCCACCCTTTTTTTTGAAGCTTATTAGAGCCTCTGGCTCTAATCACGTGCTTAAAAAAAAACAATTGAACTTCATGCGTCCAGCGCCCTGCATGTAGATTAGGGGGCCAGATGCATGGATGGGGGGGGGGGGCGGCGCCCCCATGTGCCCCAAAGGGATGGGCCGCCCCTGCTGTACTAAATCACTTGGTTAGTTGCAGCCTCCCCAATTTTAATTAGTTTTTTTTCCTGCCTATTCTCACCCTTATACACTTCCTACTAATATACATTTACTACACTATAAGGGTTCTCCCAACTCTTGTTTTATTTTTTTCATGGATGCTTTGGAGCTTGACTTCCCTATTTGTTTTGAGAACCACCACCCCATGAGCATTGACCTCTCAAATGTTCCTATTCCTCAGACATCCTTCACAATCTTGCAGACATCCTCTCCAGCAGGGTGGAGCATATTTTAGTGTCAAATCAGAACCAAGTCCATAGTAATGGCCATGGTTTTGCAATGGCTTGTCCAACAAGCTCATATAGGTGCATACCTCCCAACATTCTGAAATGGGAATGAGGGACACCTATTAGTAAAAGTATGTAGGCATAGGAAACACCCCTGCCACGCCTCCTTGGTTTTTCATTTTTTTTTATGGATGCTTTGGAGCTTGACTTCCCTATTTGTTTTGGGAACCACCACCCCATGAGCATTGACCTCCAAAATGTTCCTATTCCTCAGACATTCTTCACAATCTTGCAGACATTGTCTCCAGCAGGGTGGAGCATGTTTTAGTGTCAAATCAGAACCAACTGTATAGTAATGGCCATGGTTTTGGAATGGCTTGTCCAACAAGCTCATAATAGGTGCATACCTCCCAACTTTCTGAGATGGTAATGAGGGACACCTATTAGAAAAAGTATGTAGGCATAGGGCACACCCCCTGCCACGTGCCCTTAAAGGAGCATTGTACAAAAAAAATGTTTGGTTGAACCCACAAGTCCTTTTTTACCACTACTATTCCTTTATATTGGCTTCTGAAGTTTGCAAATGCAGCAATTTAGAAGTTGGATGAAAGGTTTAGCACTGGGAAACATTTTTAGATAGACAAATATTGCATTTTTTATACAATTATACAGTGGCGGCTGGTGCTCCATGGGCTGGGGAGCAGCAGACGGACCACACCATACCCCCCCCCCCCCGGACCACACCAGCCCGCACACCCCCTGGGTCGCTGGCTCACTTACCCTGGGCAGGCAGCAGCGGCGGCGGCGGCTTATTCTCCGTCAGTCTCCTGCATCTCCTCCCTTCTCCTCCATGGCCAGTGGTATGGCTTCTCCTTTCCGCAATCAGGAAACGGGTCTCAGGACCCGCTTTCTGATTTGGTCAGGAGGAAGATCCATGTGACAATAGCGAATATTAATCAAGTGAATCCTTCACAATCTTGCAGAGATTCTCTCCAGCAGGGTGGAGCATGTTTTAGTGTCAAATCAGAACCAACTCCATAGTAATGGCCAAGGTTTTGGAACGGCTTGTCCAACAAGCTCAAATAGGTGTGATGGTGCTCAACAGCATTCTGCAAACTTTTGATCATCTAGTGTATTATACTATGACAGATGCTTTTCCATAAATAAGCTTAAAGCAAAAAAAAAAAAAAAAAGAAACTTTAAAATTGACTGAGTAAGCAGTTTTCACTTGACAATTAGCTGGGATTTTATGGGTTAATCCTATTCCTAAGTAACTCCAGCAGAAGGCTTAGCGTATAAATGGAAGGGATGAATGTCCATAAATACATTTCACAAAGCTCTTTCTCCTCATCTGTCTCTGACAAAGCCTTTCTTGAGTCAGCAATTTCACATGGAAGTCGCCATATGTTGATGAGTTGTATTTTTTTTTTTTTTTAAGCACGATTTGCAAAAGTGGTGTGGATAAACCGGTTCGATCTGACTAATATTTTTCTGCCGAGATGAGTACTGCTTTGTGTTGTAAGCTGCGACTGGGTCAACAGGCACTTCTACCATATGAGGGATTAAACAACAATTTATAAGAGTGAAAGAGTTCATTTCACAAGTACTGAAACATTGTAACA